>NC_050198.1:42628139-42764306 GCF_004126475.2 Phyllostomus discolor | reverse complement strand
AGAAGCATTCTTGTCAGGCATAAGTGTACGTATATACTTTCACCTCTACTTTTTGAAGCTTCACTGAGATATAAAGCCAGAGCGATGGGTATCAAAATAAAGAAGTTGGTATATTGAAAGAATTAACATTTGGCGTTACAATGTGACCAACTATCTAGCAAATTCAAAGGAATAGGCCCATGCAACAGTCAAATTAATAGAAGACCTCAGAAAAAAAAATAGTGGATGGAAGATCACCAGAGCAAAATCAAGAACCTTGTCATGCAAAAGCCGTAAGTATTTAAAACACGTAATAGGAAATGCCCCCATTTACAACTGCAACAAAATTTAAATTACCTAAGAAGAAGCCTAACAAAAATCGAGAAGGTCTTTATGGAGGCAATTATGCAAGTTTACTGATAGATTCAAACTGAAGAGTTCCTAAATAAATAGAACCTTGGGCTTCTGCCTTCTGTTCCAAAATCTACCCTGGAAAGCTATAGGAGAGAGAATAAATTTTAAAATATGTATATGGACAATGTAATCTAAACAACAAAACAGGAGAAACCCTTGGGGAAGATTGAAGACAGTGGTGAGCTGTTATTTGTGTTTGGGGTGGTGGTCGTGGGAAGTTAGGAGGGTCTGCAGCCTGCATAGGTGCAGACGACCGGATGGGAAAAAGGAAAAGTTTAAACTTCTGCCCCTACTTCAGTGTGGATATTGGAGGCAACCGATCAGACCATAGATGCAGGTATCTCTGGGGTGATACCAGCACAGCAGGAATGATGGGACGATTGAGCAAGTAGGACCCCAGAGTCTGTGTCAATAACACCTGAAATCACCTTAGTGGGTGAGGACAGAACTTTTTTCAAATTTACCATTTTAATAAAAGATAAGACTGGACTATAAATAGAGTGTCAAGATCAGAGGAAATCAGGCAGAGTAGCGATGGGTATGCCTTCCTTTAACTTGGTGAGATGCAAAATTTATCTCTGACTCTGGATGAGGTTTTGAGAAAATGAAAGCCAGTCCCCTGGACTACAAAACATTAGATACTTCAAAAGAACAGGACTCTCCCCATTTCCCGTTGCCCATCTGTGGATGATACTGGCCAGCAGTATCCATCTCGGCTGCGGATGCTCGTCGAAGCATGCTAAAAACATACACAGAGACAACCAGGTCCTGTGGGGGAATAGGGACAGAAGGGCCACTCCTCACGTGGGGAGCACCTTTGGCCACCCTCTCTCCTGGAGGGCGCCGTGGCCACTCCTCACATGGGGAGCGCCCCGTGTCCATACCCAAAAGGTTTTTATTGAGAAAACAGACTTAGTTTGTGGATTCACAGTCTGGCAGAAAAGATCAAAAGATGTAAACAACTTACAAAGGTGGGGGCAGCACTCCTGCTGAGAATCCAGGCAAGGTTTGGGGTTTTTAGTATATGAAAGAGGTACAGGTTCCAAAAGTTCCCTGCCTGTGCTTTTAAATTCCAAGATGATAACATCCTCCAGCAAACAGATCTCACAGGATCTTGCATATTCTATGTCCCAGGCCTGATTACCCCAGGGGTCCGCTGTTTCTGGTCTGGGCTGTTTCGCCCCTGCAGGTCTCAGAAGACAAAGGCAGCCGGGAGACTTGGATTTCTCACATCCAAGAGCAAAGACTCAGGCTTTGACAAAGCGAAAGGGGGCAGGGGTTGATGTCTGGTCACCCCTTCATTTCCACAGCCCCGTGAGTCTTGTCCCTGTCATTCCTTCATGAATGCGTCTGTCTTAGATTCATTCTCTATCCAAGAGAATCATTACCTGTTATTGACTGTCGTTCAAGCATGAGGAATGAGGCATATGAACAGGCAGCGTTCATGCCAGGGAAATAAGTTTTGTCTCCTTCAGTGGCTCCTGGTCTGGAGGTCTTTCACTCAGCCTAAGTCACGGGGGGTTATAGCTTCCTGAGACCAGGCAGGGTGGCCCGCAACACCCATCATCTTCCACGCAGGAAATAAATCCTTTAGAACAAAATGTTTCAAAAATCTGCATGGTGCATTTACAGAATGGAATACTATGCTGCAGAAAGAAAGAAGGAGCTCCTACCCTCCATGACAGCATGGATGGAACTGGAGAGCATTATGCTAAGTCAAATAAGTCAGGTGGTGAAGGACAAATACCACATGGTCTCACCTATAAGTGAAACCTAATCAACAAAATAAACAAGCAAGCAAAACATAACCAGAGACATTGAAATAAAAAAAAACAAACTGACAGTAACCAGATGGGAGGAGGGAGGAAATAAGGGGGAGGAGGGGAAGGGTCGTCAAGGAACATGTATAAAGAACACATGGACAAAGCCAAAGGGGGTAGGATTGAGGATGGGAGGTGTGGGTGGGTGGAGCAGGGGAGTGGTGGGGGTAAACTGGACACAACTGTACTTGAACAACAACAACAAAAAAGGAAAGAATACTTCACAGGAAAAATAACCTGGCTTCCTGGTAAACAGAAGCTATGAGAATCGGAGTTCTTCTCTAACCCTGCCTCACTGTCCTGGGCACTGCATTTCCCCCAGTGGCACCTGTGAGGAAACTACAGTGGTATCTACAAGTGTGGTGATGACCTTTCACAGTAAGGACTGTGGGATCCACCCGCCACAGAAAAGAGGGGCGTGCAGAACCCAGGTCTGCTGCTACTGTCAGCTCTGGGGGCGGAGGGCTCCAGGCAGGGCTGTTAAGCTGAGCACTCCCAGTCCCCACCACTTCAGGGAACTGGGGGAGGCTGAGCTTTGGTCTGAGGGCCACAGGGTCAGGTCCGCAGAGGGCAGGGGCCCACGTCCCTTCGGGTGAAGGTGAGGACCAGAGGAAAGACAGCATGTTCCCCTCGGATTGGATTCCAGCTCCACTCCTGCTCTCAGCACTGGGGGCCCCAGATATGTTTTCTGGATGTGACCTCCAGTGAGTTCTGCACAGGAAGTCCGAGAGAGGTGAGGGCTGCCTCTGGGAGGCCCACTTCTGGTCCTTAGAGGGAAGGAATCCAGTCCGGCACAGATTGAAAGTATGAACCCTGAAGAAGGACTGAGAGACGCCCCCCCCCCACCCCATCGCAGAACCCAGGTTAGCCCCTGCTGTCAGCACTGAGAGTCCTGGGGCTGGGTTGTCTGGTTGAGTACTATTTCTCACAACCCACCCGCCCCCACCTCCTCAGGAGAGCAAGACAAGGTCTGAGGGGAGCAACCTCAGATGCGCAGGGGGCAGGGCCCCGACTCTGCCTGGAATCTAGGTGAGAGCCAGAGGGAGGCCTGGAGGACCCCACGAAATCCATCTCAGTCTCTGCCAGCAGTCCTGGGAATTCTCCGGGCTTGGTGCCCTGATGTGACGTCCACACTTCACCTGGGGGTCTCAAGGCATTGAGGGCCTAGGTCTGAGTGGCTCAGCCTCCTGCTTAACAGAAGGAGGTTCCCAGGACCTGCCAGGGCTCAAGGTGAGAACCGGGAGGGAAGAGAAAGGGACTCTGAACCCTAGAACAGTCAGTCCTGGGAGGCCCAGTGGGCAGGATGAGCAGAAACAGCGATTCATAACTTCCATGTCTTCTGGTTCTGACACTCTGGGGGCTCTGTGTAAGGGCTCAGCCTCTCGGGTCTGCAGAGGGTGTGCCCAGGACATGACCAGAGTCAACTGTGAAGACCCTGAGGGAGATGGAGGGCACCTGGGCCCCTGAGCGGTATCAATCTGGCAGGTCTCAGGGGGCAAGGTGGGAGGGTTGGGTGGGGGGATGACCACACAAGGTGTTTTTCGGGTCTGAGAGACCCGGGGGTAGGGTGGTGGGGGGGGGGGGGGGTGGTGGTATAAAGAGCTGGGCTTCAGGTAGCAGAGCAGAGGACCCCAGGTCCTGCTGATGTCAACTTGAGGACCTTGAGGGGAAAATAGGTGACCCTGGACACTGGAATGAAGTCCTGGGAGGCGAGTGGGTGGGGCATCCACAGGTAGCATTTCCTGACTTCTGTATCCAGGTCTGAGAGGCTGTGGGGTTCCGTGTAAGGAGCAAAGCCACAGGTCGGCTCAGGGGACCCTGGACTCCACAACCTAGGGGACCCCGTAAAAGCCCACCTCTGCTCTCAGCCATGGGAGCTCTCCGTAGCAAATGACCAAGTGCGGCATTTCCTGACTTCCGTATGTATCCGGGTCTGAGTGAGACTTGGGACTTGATGAAAATTGTAGGGCCTCAGGTCCACAGAGGGGATACAGAGGTACTGCCCAGGAGTCACGTGGCACTTCCTCACTTTTGCATCCGTTTCTGAGAGGCTCTGGGGTTTGGTGTAAGGAGCAGAGCCTCAGGTGAGCAGGGGATATGCCCAGGACCTGCCAGAGTCAAGGTGGGGACCCTGAGGGAAGACTGAGAGGATCAAAGACCCCTAAACAGAAGGGAGTCCACAGAAGGCTTCGCTGCTGAAAGTCTTGGGAGGCTCAACGATGAATGAGCACCCAGAGAAGACACCACAGAAGCCCATACCTGATGTCAGCCTTGGGAATTCAGGGGGAGGAATGACACATTCAGCAGAGGGGAGGACCCAGGTCCTGCCATTGTCAAGGTGAGGAGGATACAAAGGGAGGACTGAGGGACTCTGGACCCTACAGCAGAGAGGAGCCTGCATAACCCCTACTGTGAACCCTGGGAGGCCCCAGGCCCGATGACCACATGCTTTGTTCCTGACTTGGGCATCTGTTTGTGAAAGAATGAGGACTTGGTAAAAGGAGCAGGCCCTCAGGTTATTAGAGGGGAGAGTTCAGGTCCCACTGAGAGTCAAGGTGAGGACCCCGAGGGAAGACTAGGGGCCTCTGGCACCTGAGGTCTGAAGGGTCAGCCTCCCTCCAGGCAGGCAGAGGAATGGAGCCCAGGCTTTGCCAGGACACAAGGTAAGGACTCCAGGTAGGACTTAGGAAGACCCCTAGCAAACGTTGAAGGGTCCCCACTGTTCCCTCTCCCTGCCATCAACACAGGGAAAGCAGCACAGCAGGGCTGTTGGTGTGGGTTGCTTCCAGACTTCTGCCTGAGAGGTGGCAAAGGAAGGTGAGGGCATTGTCCTGAAGGGCCTGGATGCAAGTGCAGTAGTCAAATTGTTGGGTTTTGAGGCAAGATGAGGGCACCTCCCACCCCCAGCAAAACAGAGACCAGCTGGCTCAGGCCGTGCTGGCACAGCTAGCTGGGTTGCTCAGGGTCCTGGATAGTGGATGTGATGTGTCCTGAAGTCCACCTTGGAGTTCTCAGGGAGATGAGGGCATTTGGTCTGAGGAGGTGTAGCTGAGGTGATGAGAGGGAGGGGTCCAAGGCCCTATGGGCTTCAAGGTGAGAACCCTCAGGGAGGACTGAGAGGGCTCCACCCTAGGCAGAAACGTTGCCAACTCTCATACACCAGAAAACCCCAGCAGTCAGCCCTGGGAGGGCTGGAGGATATCAGGAAGAGACTCCTCCCCACTTTCTCCTTGTGAAGGGGTGTCTGCAAGAGGGTGGCCTTGGCTTGCAGTAGGCATTCTCAGTTCAGCAAAAAGGAAAGGTCCCAGGCCCTCCATGAGTAAGCATGGTTTCCTTGGGGAGGACCGAGGCTCCCACCCTTCAAACAAAAGGGGAGCCTGAAACCCACTCTGTGCTGCCGTCAGTCTTGGGAAACCCCTGGCATGGGTCTGTGGAGGTGGTTCCACCTCGATCCTGTCCCAGGGCACTTGGGAAGTTGAGAGCTTTGGTCAGAAAGGACGACCAGTTCGTGAAAAGAAGGGCCGAGTTTTTACCAGGGTCGGGAAGGGTCTGAACCCTTCCTTGGGGATCTGCACAGATACATTTAACATTAACGAAAATTTATGAAGATGGAGTTGATGATATGAAGTGTACCATTAATAAAGCCTGGGTACAGTCAAAGCAAGAGAGAAGCAAGCCAAAGGAGACACATAATTTTGAGACTTTAAAGTGCTTTTGGGAACTGTGATGAGGAAATATTGATGTTTCCAAGTAAAGGCATTTTGGTGAGCTGCACAGACGATTTAACAGATAATGTTACAGAGCCTTCTTCTAAGTAAAGGCAATGAATTCTCCCACTGGTGGGTTTATTTAAATAAAATATGCTGTGTTTTAAAAAGTAAGAGACCCCAAAGCATCAATCAGTCCCCTGTCCTAACCATCGGGAGTCCCCAAGCAGGGGTGCCTGGATGTGACATCCTCTCCCTTTCCACATGCTTGCTTCTTCTGACAGTTTCTCACTGAGGGTAGTTAGTCAGGGTGATTTCTGGTCGTCAGGAGTTCTGTCCATGCCCAGCCAGGAAGAAAGGCAAGCATCTTGAGGACAGACTAAGGGGACACTCTACTCAGAACAGATGGGCCCAGGCCCTGCTGTCAGTCATGGTGGAACCTGTGCAGACTGGGGAACAGATGGGCCTCCTGTTCACATTTGTCTCAGAGCTCCCAGGAAGGTGAGGCCCTTAGTCTGAGAGGACAATGTCCTCGGGGTGTATACTTGCTCAACAGAGAGAGGAGTCCCAGGTTCTGCCAGGAATCAAGGTGAGGACCCAGAAGGGGGAGTGGGGGTGTCCCAATTTTCAGAACAAGAGTGGGCTCCACAGAAATCTGCCTTGCTCTGAGTGTTAGCCCTGAAGGCCCCAGGCAGTGCCGTCAGCCTGAGCCCCTTCTCATTTTCAGATCGGTCCTCTCAGGGAGAGGAGGGCTTTGGTCTGAAGGCCTGGACTCAGGTCAACTGGGGCAGGATTCCGGGCTTGCCAGAATCAAGGTGAAGAATGAGGGGAACCAGAGCACATGGGAACCAAGATCTACCCAACCCCTCCTGTCAGCCATGGGGAAACTCAGAATGGTGCATGGAATGGCTCAACTCACTTCCTCTTCTGGTATCTATTGGAGGTGCAGCCTAAGTCTAAGTAGAGTGAGCTCACTCAGCAGAGTGAGTTGTCTGAGACCCTGCAGGGTGTCCTGGTGAGGAAATGATTGGAACCTTAGCCCAAGATAGATGGACCCAAAACTTTGGTCACTTCTTCTTGATCCCATGGGAGGCTCTGGGCACGTGTGACCAGATGTGGAGCCCCCTCATTTTCTTCTCTTCGGGGTCAGGGAAGTGTGGTCTTGTTCTGAGAGTTTAGTCACAGGCCAGCGGGAGGCGGGTGAGGGGCCAGGCCCTGGCAGGGGAAAGGTGAGGATCCTGAGTGTGCAAGGAAAAGACCACCCACCCAGGACAGAGGGGACCGCACAGAGTTCCACCACCACTCCTGTCAGAACTGAGATCCCAGGTCTGTGCTTGCCATCTGCATGCTGAGGTGCTCCTTCGTTTCCTCTTACAGGGGTTCCAGCTTCCAGGAGGTAAGAAATTTTGTCTGAGCTACATATTCTCAGGCCACCGAGCAGTGGAAGGCCAGGCAGTGCCAGGAGTGTAGGTGAGGTGACCACCCTGATTATGATTATGTACACAGGGATTTCCCCCCACACCAGATCAGAGGGGATCCCACAGCACCTGACACCTCCATGCCCCATCGTCAGCCCCAGAACTGTGGGCTTGGCCTTCTGTACACAGAGCAGTCATTTCACTTCCTACTTCAGGTTCTTAGTTCTTCAGGCTGATCAGGAGTGACCCCTGTGAGGCCGGAGAGCACCCGTAAAGTGGGGGCCTGTAAGTTGCCTTTGTCAGGGCCGCCTAGGGTGTGTTTCTCAGGTGACACTTCTCTCACTCCCTCTCTCCCACAGGCCCGTGGGCCCCCATCACCCACCTTCTTCCCACACTCCAATAGCTTTCCCACCAAGAGTCACCATGCCTTGCCATCAAATGAGTGAGCTCTGCAAGCTTGAGGAAGACCATCAGGACCCCAGAGGGGCCCAGGTGGAGGAGCAGCTGTTTTGGGGATGCAGAGGAGGAGGTTGTGTCTCCCTCCTCCTTAGCTTCCTCCCCCTCAATCCTGTTTCCATACCGCCTAGAGGGGGTGGCTGCTGCTGAGACACCAAGTCCTCTCCAGAGTCCTCCAGGGGTGCCTGCCCTCCCCTCTGTGCCATGGCAGCCCCTCCATGGAGCCAATATGAAGATGAGGGCTCCAGCAGCCAAGAAAAGGAGGTGCCCAGCACGTGGGAGGTCCCAGAAGATGCCAATTCCATGCACACACAAAAAAGCCCCGCAGTTGAAGATGACAGAAATGGTAGAGTTCCTGCTCCTGAAGTGTCATGCAAAGAAGCCCACCACAGAGGCAGAAATTCTGAGTAGCATCATCAGAGAGTACCAGGACCACTTCCCTGAGATCCTGAGCCAAGACTTGAAGTGCATGCAGCTTGTATTTGGCATCGAAGTGAAGGAAGTGGGCCCCAGTGACCACCCCTCTGTCCTGGTCAGCACTCTGGACCTCACCTTTGATGAGATGGTGAGCGATGGGCACAGATTTCCCAACACTGGCCTCCTGGTCACACTTCCATGGGTGATCGCCACGGAGGGCGATTGTGCCACTGAGGAGGAAGTCTGGGAGGCGCTGGAGGTCATGGGCATGCATGATGGGAAGGAGCACTGGATCTATGGGGAGCCCAGGGAGCTCGTCACCAAAGTGTGGGTGCAGGAAAAGTACCTGGTGTACTGGCAGGTGCCCAGTAAGCGATCCTGCATGTTCCGAGTTTCTGTGGGGTCCCAGGGCCCATGCTGAAACCAGCAAGTTGAAAGCCCTCAAGTTTTTGGTCAGAGTTAATGCCAGGGATCCCAGTTCCTTCCCTTCTCTGTCTGAAGGGACTAAGAGTGAGGAGGAAGAGGGGGCCTGAGCCAGAGTTGCATACAGGCACGTTTCAGGCCCATGTTCAGTAGCTTCGCTCGCTTGGTATGAAGTGGGGCTCATTCTCCACTCTGTGATTGAGGAGTGAGCAGTCAGAGTTCTAGGTAGTGAGGCTCAGGGCGAGTTGGGGGAACAAGAGCTGTAGCACCATTTGATTTCTGTTCTCTGTGATAACTTAGAATTTGATCTTTGTTTCCTTTGGGAACTTTCCATATATCGTTCCTTTTAATAGAAGGTTTAATAACCTACACCATCAAAGTTTGTGAATGACATTGCTCACACCATATATTTGTATTTGTCCAAGTTTGTGATCCTGAACGAGATAACATGGCATTAGAACAGCATTTTCATGGAACTATGAAATAACTCAGCAGTTCAGTCAATGGAGTCAAGAAATAAAGAAATAAAAGCAAAGGGTTGTTAGTTCTTGCTTCTTATCCCTTCTTGTCTGTCATTCTATGAAACATTATTTAAGTATCCTTGGATTTCCTGGTTCATTCATGGTGGGTGGGAAATGTGAGACTTCCGCAATAGTGTCAACAATAAAATTAACTAGTTGTTAGTTAGTTAGTTAGTTAGTTAAAAAGAAAAGAAAGAAAGTGGAGAATTTCATCTGAATAAAGATGACCCACTGCTCAGTGGTTCATTCACTCCCCAGACATTCAGTGGAGCCTCTGTCCTCTGAAGGCCCTGTGCAAGTAGTGGTGACACGAGCATAAGCAGGACATACCCACCTACAGAATGACAGTGTGGGAGCAACAGTCATATACGGAAAGTGATGGGGTGTCCCTAAGTCCATGATATCCCCACTCTTCCCAGCCCATGGCCCACCTTCTACGTCACAGATCAATTTCTCTTCTCATTACTATGCATGACATCTCTCAAGACAAACAAATAGCAGGACCCTGAGGGGCCCAGGTAGTAGTAAAAGCCGTGCCTATAGGGAAGGAAGGTGGCAAATGAGAAATCAAGACATCAATTTGGGGACTGTCTGAGCATGTTGAGAGGGTTGAGTCTCTTGCCAGGTGCCGGCATTTCGTGACCAGTTCCTGGCACTTTCCCGCACGACAGCACCCTTCTCCCTGGCGTCTTAGAGGTTTCCCCATTGCTCCCCTCCTGTCAGGACCACTGGAACGTGGTATGCCAACATGCTCATACCCTTGCCATCTCCCGTCTGAAGGACTGCACAGGATCTACTTGCCCTCGCCCTGAACACAGAGGCTTCCTACTCCCTGCAGGGAGCCCCCTTGCTCTCCCATAGCTCACCCTCGATCCTGTCTGGTAGCCACAGCCCTTTAAGTGGAAAGTGTTACTTTAGAACCTGATGTTTAGATACCTTGTCATCCCTCCTTGGGACTCTTCCAATGCAGTCTCTGTTTTCCAGATGGGCTGTGAGCACAGTTTGATTGTGCCTATATTCTACTGGGCCTTTGGATAGAACCCTGAAGATACACAGAGGATTTATGAAGCCACCCAGTGCTTATAGTAGAAGTTTAATGGGATTCTTATCTGAAGCTGGGAGCTGAACATGTGCACAAATGAAAGAGCTTATTTAGCTGGCCAGAAATTAATGCCTCAATATAAATGGTAGATGAGGAGCAAACATGGACTGAAACCAAATTTCTTCTAAAAATATTTAACACCCCCCCCCAACCCCGCCACCGAGGAATCCTCCTAGGAGGTGAGAAATGGTTCCTTGGTGGACTTGTTAGGTGAAATTTAAAAAGAAAAACAAAATAATTAGCCACCCTCCCTCTGTCTCTTGTCTGGTCCCTGCCCCACAGGAAAGTCGTGTCTTTTTCAGTGAGTCTAAATGCATCTGTGCAGGTGTTCGGGCAAGTTCACTCATATGGAGGGTAGCAGAGACTCGCAGGTTAAAAAGTTACCCATGCATCCGAAGGGAGGAGAGCATTCTCAGCCTACTGATACTATAGACAGTATTACAGTATTGCAAAGGGAAGTGAAGAAAGGCACTATTGAGTGAGGAAGGGGAACCCTCCCTGAGGAGATTTACACGACCCTCTTACAGTTACATGTGGTTCTGTATTTGAAGGCATCTGTCACATAGTAGGCACTTAAAAACTCAGAGACTTTCAAGAGAAATCTGACCACAGGAAGTCCTCCAAGCAATGAGGATGGTTGTCGTCACAACCAATTACGATGGTTGCTTTCTTATGAGCACCAACAATGTGACAGTGCATGAGAGGGACTTCAGTGCCCACCCCTTTCTTCTCTTGCTTTCCTTCCTGAACAAGGTGCATGCTACATTGCCAGTCCACTTGTAGTTAGGAAGGGCCATGTGACAACCCTTCGCCACTGAGACATGATCGGAAGCATCGTTTATCACATCCACACATTTGACAGCCAGTATGCCAGTTCCGTGCTCTCTCCCTCAGTTCACCAGCAAATATGGTGGCTCCATGTTGAGATGCAGCCTGGATCCATGGTCACCTAGATCAGGGGGCCCCTGCCAAACGGCATCAGGATGTATTTCTGTTCTACTATTTCCATCATTAGGCTTATATAAATATTTTGTAATATAAAGACTACTATGTATTGCATGGATTCTTGTTGCAAAAAAACTCTAATAACAGACAAATCACAGTTTCCCCCTTTTCAAAATTCCTCCCCAATTCAGCCCCCTCCTCAGAGGTCACCACAAATGACATGATGGCATATATGATTTCAAAGCTTATACTAGCTTTTTTTCATACACAGGTGTGCTATGAAACATGAGGCATTACCCATGATGTACATATCGATCTGTCGCATGCCTTCACCGCTTAATAATTTGGAAACAGGACATTCCCGTGATAGCACACATAGACCTTCCTCACTTTTGCAAGGAAAACAATCAACCCTATTCAAAAGTGAGCAATGGAATCAAACAGACATTTCTCCAGAGAAGATATTCACATGACAATGAGCAAATTAAAAGATGCTCCATATCACTAATCCAAGAAAAAAATACAATCAGGAAATCATAAGTGTTAGCAAAGATTGGGAGAAATTGGAACCCCTGTGCACTGTTGGTGGGGCTGTAAATTGACACAGGCACCTTGGAAAACAGTATGGTGTCTCCTCAAAAAAGAAAAACAATTACCATATGATCCAGTGATCCTACCTCTGAGTATATGCCCTCTAAAATTGAAATCTGGACCTCCAAATGAGATTTGTACACCCATGTCCACGGCAGCATAGCTCATGATAGCTAAAATGTGAAAGCAAACCAAGCATCTATCAATAGACAAATGGATAAGCAAAATGTGATTTAACGGAATGTTATTCAGCCTCCAAAAGAAAGAAAATTCTGACATACGCTGCAACACAGATGAGCCTTGAGGACATTATGCTAAGGGGAAGAAGCCAGACACAAAAACACAAATGCTGTGTGATCCCCTGATATGAGGTACTTTGAGTATTCAAATTCCTACAGGTGGAAAGTAGAAAGGTAGGTGCCAGGGACTGAGGAGAAGGGGCAATGAGGGGTTATGGTTTAATGGGACTAGAGCTTCAGTTTTGCAAGAAGGAAAGAATTCTGGAGATGGGTGGTGGTGATGGTTGCACAGCAAAAAGAATCGTACTTAATAGCACTGTGCTGTACATTTAAAAACGGTTAGGATGGCAAATTTTATGTTTTGTGTATTTTACCACCATAAGAAAATACATTTTATTTAAAAATCACACAGTGTGACAGAAATGAACAGCGTCTTTGATCGCCTCATCAACAGACTGGACACAACTGGGGACACGATGAGCAAGCTTGAAGAAATGTCAACAGAAACCTCCAAAACTGAAATGTGAAGAGAACAAAGAATGAAAATGGTGGGAGTACATATCCGAGAAATGCTGGACCAGTACAAAAGTTATAAGGTATGCATAAGTGGAAAAGGAGAAAAGGAGAAAAGAGAAAGAAACAGGAAAGATATTTCAGGTGCCAATGGCAGAGGATGTGCCAAAATCAATTAGTGACATGAAACCACACATTCAGGAAGCTCAGAAAACACCAAGTAGGATCAACAACAACAACAAAACATCTGCTTTAGGCATATCATATTCAAAGTGCAGAAAATCAAAGAGAAAGGAAACTTAACAGAAGCCGAGTTAACCAAAAGTGTGAGAGGAATCCAACTCTGTTACTTCTCGGCCTGTGCCCCTGCCACTTGGCCAGCGAGCCAGATCCATGGAAGGGAAGTGCACAGTAGTGTGGGGAGTCTAGCTTTGAGCTAGAGGACCAGAAGGGGGTCCCCTGGGAGCCAGGGAGAGTGGTGAAGGCAGGCAGCTCCAAATAGTTTGGGCTGTCCATGACCAGTCTGGATGACCTGCACAGGTGTTGTGTGTGGAAAGTGCCAGAGCTGGGCCCACCCAGGTGTGTCCTAGTCAGCACTGTGAGGTGTGCTCCCAGGCTCAGCAAGTCCATTTGGATTCCTGGCACTTGCAAAAGCAGCAAGGCGAGTTTTCCTCAGGAGGACAAAAGCTTCCAGGAGCAGTTCTGGAAAACCTAGATCCTTAAGCCCTCCCCAGGTGTTGGGTTTCATTTTTCCTGCATCCTTACTCAGTCAGCAAACTTTACATTGTTATCTTCCTCAATTGTCCTCTCTTCTCCCCTAGTCTGCTTCAACTGGAAGGGTCGTATGCAGGAGGAACAAAAAGTATTATCCTCAAACATTGTCATTCAGGTGAACCAGAAAAACATGTCATGTTCCAGAAGTGGCCAGGACGAAATTCTGAATTTTCCACAGTTTCAAAATGGGTTTCCATAACCCTTTTCATCCCGCCTGCTTCTCCATTGAGGGGTAGGGAAAAGGGCAATGCCTTTCTGGAGACTGCTCAGTGAGTACTGGTGCGAGCACCAGGAGAGAGGTGAGGAAGCAGACAATCAGTCCTGGTTGCAAACTGGAACTCATCGGGCCAGACTACCAGTCCTGCACAACAAATCAGTGCAGAAGACCCTCCCGAGAGGGGGTCCAAGTCAGAGTGCATGGAGGGCTCCCAGTCACTGTGAGGGGTCCTGTCACCACATGAAGCCTCCACAGGCATCTCGAGTGAGGAGTGCAATTGTCTGCATCAGAAATGCAGCGTCCCGGACCAGTCCTGACTCACTGGGTCCCATGAGAGATCAAGCCCTTCATCCCCGACATCTACAAGGGACCCAGATGGCACAGGACAGCACTCGGGATGTCTTGACAGATTCAGCCTCCACAGAGAGGTATCCCAAATCTGCAATAGTGCCAGAGTCCAGAGCCCGTTCAACTGAGCTTTGCTGGCTTCCATTCAACACCCGACCTGCTGAAGCTGAAACAGCCTTTAGTGAACAGTTTCAGGTTGTAGATTAGAGTGAAAGGCCTTTGTGAATTTGGGGTCCCAAGACTCAAGGGTTTATTTTCCTGCCTTGTCAGCCTTTAAGTCCCTCCCCAGTGGACCCCTGAAAACCATGCACCTCAGGTCCAATAACCACCAGCCTCTAAGGGGCAGCCATGTGATTGCAAGAGAGCTCATTAGCAAACACTAGGGTTCCAGCGGTTGGGGGCTGATCAGGAAAAAGGCATCACCAGGAGAGGCAGCAATACACAAGGAGCTTTACTGCATGGGGCCTGAACTGGGCTGAGGTAGAGGGGAGTCCCTCACAGCAGGAGTCCCTCCATGGGTTTCAGGGCCAGGAGGGCACAGTCTAGAAGGGAGTGCTGTGGTCTCAATGTTTGTGTGCCCCCTAGAAGGCTGATGTTGAAACACTAACCCCCAAAGATGACGGCATTAGGAGGTTGGTCCTTTGGGAGGTGCTTATGTCAGGAGGGCTGAGCCCTCAGGGGTGGGAGTAGCACCTTATAAAGGGGCCCCAGAGAGATCCCAGCCCTTTCCACCATGTGAGGACACAGAGAGGAAGGCCCTCACTGTAGCATGCTGGCGCCTTAATCTTGGACTTCCAGCCTCCAGAACAGTGTGAAATAAATTTCTGTAGTTGGTAAGTGACTCAATCTGTGGTATTTTGTTATGGCAGCCTGATTGGACTAAAGGAGAAAGGCGAGGGAACAGCTGGAAGAGTGGCATTGGAGAGCGGCTCTGTGTCCAAGTGATGTTGCTCAGCAGCTCCAGGGAGTGGCGTGGCGTCTTAGAACCACAAGGCTCTATCTTACCTACTCTCAGAAGCTCGGCTATTCCCAGGGGCCCCATAGCCCAGAGCTCAGCACATTCTCTATGGCTGCAAGGCTGTGCAGAAGCAACAGACTAAGACTCTGAGAGGCCACTTAATGTCAAACAGATATATTTTCTCCCAGAATGACTAAAATGATTAATTTTGTTTCAGATCTACCGCAATACCAACTTTCTTTCTTTCTTTTTAATTTTATCGTTGTTCAAGCACAGTTGTCTGCATTTCCCCCTGCCACTCCCCCCTGACGAAACCAGCCACCTGACCTCCCCCTGCCATGATCCTACACATTCTTGGTTTTGTCCATGTGTCCTTTGAAGTTTTTCCCCAAACCCTTCCTCCGTTTTCCCCCATTATCCCCTCCCCGCTCCCCTCTGGTTACTATCAGTTTGTTCTTAATTTCAATGTCTCTGGTTATAATTTGCTTCCTGGTTTCTTTTGTTGATTAGGTTCTACTTAAAGGTGCGATCATATGGTATTTGTCTTTCACCACCTGGCTTATTTCACTTAGCATACTGCTCTCCAGTTCCATCCATGCTGTCACAAGGGTAGGAGCTCCTTCTTTCTTTCAGCTGCTGTGCAGTATTCCATTGTGTGAATGTACCATAGTTTTTGATCCATTCATTTGCTGGTGGGCACTTAGGTTGCTTCCAGCACTTGGCTATTGTAAATTGTCCTGCTATGAACATTGGGGTGCACAGGTTCTTTTGAATTGGTGTTTCAGGGCCCTTAGGGTATAATCCCAGCAGTGGAAGTGCTGGGTCAAAAGGCAGTTCCAGTTTTAGTTTTCTGAAGAAATTTCATACTGTTTTCCATAGTGGCTGCACCAGTCTGCACTCCCACCAACAGTGCACTAGGGTTCCCTTTTCTCCTCATCCTCTCCAACACTTGTTGTTTGTTGATTTGATTAGGATGGCCATTCTGGCCGGTGTGACGTGGTATCTCCTTGTGATTTTAATTTGTTTCGCTCTGATGGCTAGAGATGCTGAGCATCTTTTCATATGTCTCTGGGCCCTCCGTATATCCTCCTTGGAGAAATGTCTGTTCAGGCCTTTTGCCCATTTTCTAATTGGGTTGTTTGTCTTCATGGAGTGGACGCGTGTCAGTTGTTTATATATTTTGGAGGTCAAACCGTTGTCCAAGGTACCGTTGGCAAATATGTTTTCCCATACAGTTGGTTCTCTTTTCATTTTAATGCTGTTTTCTTTAGTCATGTAGAAGCTTTTTGTTTTGATGAGATCCCATTTGTTTTTTTCTTTCCAATATGTCCCTTGCTCCAGAAGACCTATGGGGGAAAATATTGCCACGTGCAATATCTGAGATTTTCCTGCCTATGTCTTCCTACAGGGCTTTCATGGTGTCATGACTTATATTTCAGTCTTTTATCCACCTTGAATTTATTTTTGTGTATGGTGTAAGTTGGTGATTGAGTTTCTTTCTGTTTTGCATGTAGCTTTCCAGGTCACCCAACACCACTTGTCAAAGGGGCCATTTTTACTCAATTTTATGCGTCTGTCCTTTTTGTCAAATATTAATTGACCACAGAGACTTGGGTTTATTTTGGGGCTCTCTATTGTGTTCCATTCATCTATGTGTCTCTTCTTATGCCAGTACCAGATTGTTTTGAGTACAGTGGACTTGTAATACAGTTTGAGATCAGGTATTGTGATCCTTCTTACACTGTTCTTCTTTCTCCAAATTGCTGCAGCTATTCGCGGTTGTTCATGATTCCATATAAATTGTTGAAATATTTCTTCTACATCAGTGAAATATGTTATTGGTACTTTAATAGAGATTGCATCGAATATATGAACTGCTCTGGGTCGTATGGACATTTTGATGATAATTCTTCCAATCCATGAACATGGTACATGCTTCCATTTGTTTGTGTCTTCCTTAACTTCTTTCTCCATTTTTGTGTAGTTTTCTCAGTGCAGCCATTTTACTTCCTCGGTTAGGTTTATTCCTAGGTACTATACCTTTCTTGTTGCCATATCAAATGGGATTTTTTTCCCCTGATTTCTATTTCTGATATTTCATTGTTGGTATACAAAAATGCCTTTGATTTCTGCATATTGACTTTGTATTCTGCTGTTTCTGCCAAATTCATTTATTAGGTCGAGTAGTTTTTTGGTGGAGTCTCTAGGATTGTCTATGTACACTATCATGTCATCTGCAAACAATGAGTGTTTTGCTTCCTCTTTTCCAATTTGGACGCCTTTTCTTTCTTTTATTGTCTGATTGCTGTGGCTTGGACTTCCAATACTGTGCTGAAGAGGCGTGCTGAAAGAGGACATCTTTGTTTCATTACTGATTTTAGTGGGAAAGCTTTTACTTTTTGCCCATTGAGTATGATGTTGGCTGTAGGTCTCTCGTATATGTCCTTTATTATGTTGAGGAATGCTCCCTCTATTCCCACTTTGCTGAGTGTTTTTATCAGAAATGGGTGCTGTACCTTATCAAATGCTTTTTCTGAATCTATTGATACGATCATGTGATTTTTGTCTTTCCTTTTGTTTATGTGATGTACTGCATTTATTGATTTGTGAGTATTGTACCATGCTTGCATCCCTGGGACGATCCCACTTGGTCATGGTGTTAGACCTTTTCAATGTATTGCTGGACGTGGTTTGCCAATATTTTGTTGAGGATTTTAGCATTTATGTTCATCAGTGATATTAGCCTGAAGTTCTCTTTCTTTCTTATGTGTGTATTTGGTTATGGGATTAGGATGATGCTGATTTCACAAAAAGAGTTTGGGAGTCTTCCGTGTTGTTGGATTTTTTGGAACAGTCTGTGAAGGGTAGTGGTTCGATTTTCCTTAAATGCTTTGTAAAATTCTCCTGTGAAACCATCTCTCGTCCAGGGCTTTTGTGAGTAGGGAGTTTTTTGATTACTGCTTCAATTTCTTCAGGTGCTATTGGTCTGCTCAGGCTTTCTGTTTCTTTTTCACTCAGTATTGGAAGATTATATTTTTCTAGAAATTTGTCAATTTCACCTAGGCTTTCTAACTTCTTGACATACACGTCTTCATAGTAATTTCTTACAATCCTTTGTATTTCTGTGGTATCAGTTGTGACCTCTCCTCTTTCATTTCTGATTGTGTTTATTTGGGTCCTCACTCTTTTTTTTGTTTGTTTGTTTTTCTTGATTGAGTCTGCTTAAAGGCTTGCTGATGTTGTTTATATTTTCAAAGAACGAGCTCCTGGATTTATTGATCCTTAGAATTGTGGTTTTAGTGTCTGTGTCATTTAATTTTGCTCTGATCTTGGTTAGTTCCTTCCTTCTACTTGTTATGGGCTGTCTTTGTTGTTGTCCTTTCAGTTCTTGTAGGCGTAGGGTTGGGTTGTTTATTTGAAATGCTTCTGTCTTTTATAGGTAGGCCTGTATGGCTATGAACTTCCCTGTCAGGACCGTGTCCCTTACATTTTGGACTGCTGAGTTCATTTTCATTTGTTTCCAGAAACTTTTTCCATTTCTTCCTTGATCTCATTCTTGGCCCATTCATTGCTTAATAACATGCTATTCAGTCTCCATTAGTTTGAGTGTTTTTGAGTTTTTTTCCCTGAGGTGGGTTTCTAGTTTCAGGCCCTTGTGGTCTAAGAAGATGCTTGATATGATTTCAACTTTCTTGAATTTGAGGTTTGTTTTGTGTCCTATCATGTGGTGTAGCTTTGAAAATGTTCCTTGTGCATTTCAAAAGAGTGTGTATTTTGCTTCTTTGGGATGAAAGATTATATATATATTAAATTGGTTAAGTCCATTGGACCTAGTACACTGCTCAATTCCACAATATCTTTGTTGATGTTTTGTTTAAAAGATCTATCCATTTTTGACAGCGGAGTGTTAAAATCCCCTACTATAATTGTGTTGCTGTCAGTATCTTCCTTGATGTCCTCCAGGTGTTTCCTTATATATTTGGGTGCTCCTATGTTGAGTGACTATATATTATTTACAATGTTTATGTCTTCTTGATGGATTCTTCCCTTGAGTATTATGAAGTGATCTTCTGGGTCTCTTTTTATGGCTCTTGTTTTGAAGTCCATTTTGTGCGATGTGTGTATTGGCTACCCCAGTTTTTTTTTTTTTCCATGTCCTTTTGCTTGGGGTATTTGTTTCCACCCCCTCACTTTCAGTCTGTGTAGGTCTTTTGTTCTGAGGTGGGTCTCTTGGAGGCAGCATATGTGTGGGTCATGCTTTCTTATCCATTCAGCTGTTGTGTTTTTTTGACTGGAGCATTTTATCCATGTGCATTTAAGGTTATTATTGATAGATACTTACGCATTGCCATTTTACTTCCTTCATATCTGTGTTTCTCTCTCTCTCTCTCTCTCTCTCTCTCTCTCTCTCTCTCTCTTCCTTTTCTTAAAGCAGTCCCTTTAGCATCTCTTCCAGTGCTGGTCTGGTGGAGGTGTATTCTTTGAGCCTTCTTTTGTCTGGGAAACTCCTTATTTCACCTGCCATTTTAACTGAGAGCCTTGCTGTATAGAATACTCTTGATTGCAGGCCATTGTTTTTCATTACTTGGAGTATTTCTGGCCATCCACTTCTGGCTTGTAGCATTTCCACTGAGAAGTCAGCTGCTAGACTTATTGGGGCTCCCTTGTGTGTTACTTCCTATTTCTCCCTTGCTGCCTTTAAGATTCTCTCTTTCTCTTGGAATTTTCCCATTTTTCATTATGATGTGTCTTGGAGTGGGCCTCTTTGGGTTCTTCTTGATTGGGACCCTCTCTGCTCTCTGGATTTGTGTGATTTTCTTCTCTCATCACATTAGGGACATTTCCCATCATTACTTGTTCAAACAGGTTTTCTGTCCTTTGCTCTTCTTCTCCTTCTGGTATCTCTAATATATGAATATCATTACGTTTCATGTTGTCCTGCCGTTCCCTTAACACCTCTTCATTGTCACTGAGTCTGTTTTCCTTTTCCCGGTCTTTCTGGGATTTTTTTCCTACCTTGTCCTCCAGCTTGCTGATTTGATCCTCTGCTTCATCTAGCCTGCTTTGGATTCCTTCTACTGTGTTCTTCAGTTCAAAAACTGTATTCTTCATTTCCTCTTGGCTCTTGTTGATAGTTTCTATTTCCTTTTTCGTGGTGATATAGTTTGCAGTGAGTTCATTGTAGTTTTCCTGTAGTTTTTGGTAATTCTCAGTGAGCTCTTTGAGCTTCCTTATAACCATTTCTTTGAATCAATACCCGATAGTTGACTTGCCTCTGTTTCATTTAACATTCTTTCTGAGGCTTCCTCTTATCCTTTGGTTTTGGGTTTGTTTCTTTGTCTTCCCATTGTTTGCGAAACTCTTTTTGTTAGCCTCTGCTTCTTAAATTGATCTATTCTGAGTCCCTGCATTCATGCTGTGAACTTCTATGGTAGGAGACCTGTGAGAGTCAGTGGTGCAGTCCCCTTGATCTCCTGAACTTGCTGCTCTTGGGATGTCATTTATGTTGGCCATCTATATGTCTTTGTGTTTTGGTTGTTGTTGGGTCTTTGCTTGGTGGGTCCTTCCCTCCAGCTGGTTGACTGAGGGTCACTCTGCCCACCACGTCTTGTATGCTCTTGTGCAGGTGTGGACAGGTGGTGTTGAAGCTTGTTCTTCTGTCTGAGGTTATGAGGCTTCTCTCTCCCTGTCGTTCAGTTGTTTGTTCTGGATAATTTCTCCACCGTTTAGTTGTATTTCCACATTGGTGCTGGGTGGAGGTTAGTTTGGCTTTCACTTACTCCTCCGCCATCTTCCTTTATTATCTGTTGATGGTTCCTTTGTTGGGCTCTCTCTTCCAGCAGGTATATTGTTGTTCACAGCTCCCATCTTCTCTTTTATGTGATCAGTTGGAGGGGAAGGCAAAATGGATTACGACAGTGGGAATGTATTCTATGGGATTTAAAGTACCAACAGATAGAGAAACGATAGATAAGTATAAGTTGGACAAGAGCCAACAAGGTCCTTTAGATGAGTATAGTGTTAACTGTGATATTTCGCCAACTAGCCACTTTTTAGAAAGGGTGGAAGAGGGATGAGACTCTTGTTAGAGGGAGGGAGGATTGTGAGTTGAATCCAGAAAACAGAGAGCTTGTGAGAAGTCAGATTACGAGGTATGGTTAGAGTAAAGGATAGAAAATAGGCGTAGTGTGCAAGAGAATAGAGTTAACCACAACAGTCATAAAGCTCCAGAAGACAGTGAAATGGGCTAAGATCGGGGCGGGGGGTGCTGTGTAGTATTTACAATTATATGGAACAACAATTATTTACAATAATAGTGGAACAACAATCATATGACAGGAACTATGTGATCTGAATAACAAGAATAGGAACTACACAGCCTAGAGTGGTGTGCTATCGGACCACAAGTGAAGTGAAAGAAGAAAAATTAAAAGACACTATGAAAGCGAGAACAAGGAAAACCTGTCAAACAATGCAATTAAACAAACAAATAAAATGAAGAAAACTAAATAGAAATAGAAATAAAAAACAGTAATGAAATAAAAGAAGTAAAAATAATGAAAAATAATAATAATACAAATAAACAATATCATGCAACTTCTCTGGAATAGGAAAGTGAAATTTGTCTCAGTTTCTCAGTTGTTGAGATTAGCCTTCTGTTCCCTCTTTGGGTCTGTCTCTGGTCCTTTCACAGCTCCAGGTCTTATTGTCTCACTTGGGGGAGAAAACAGAAAAAAAAAAAGAATAAAAACTTTTTAAAAAGAATTAAAAACCAAAAAGCTCTTGCTGACTTTAAACCAGCCAAGCAAGTTCTGCTTGTCTTCCTGGATGCTGCAGGCTGAAGAGGGCTGGGCTTTGCTTGTCTCCTTTTCTGTGGTTTTGAAAGGATGGGGCCCAGGTCTCGGCTGCAATCTTCACAGTTGCCCAGCCTCCAGCCCAGGTCTTCCGTTTGCTGCCATCTGTGCCAGGCCAGCGCCTTCAATCCACCAGTTGTGCCGTCTTTGAGGTGCACCAATTAGGGGCAACTCACACACCACCTTCTTGCTCTTTGCTGTCCTAGGAGCTAGGCACACTCAAAGCCTCTTCAGGGTAGTTCAGCTCCCCCACTGGGTTGTGTTTCTGGGGACTGCTAACTCCCTGAGCCCTGCTGCTCTCCTCTGCAGGGGATACCTCCTCCTTCCTCTTAGCGAGCCAGCTGGGCTGCGTGGGGACAGGGGTGCTGCGGTGGCTGTGGTGTGGGTGGGGTGTGGCTGCTGCATTGGTGGAGGCAGAGGTGTGGCTGAGGCTGTGGTGGGGCAGGGGGGCGGGGGTGGTGACAAGGCTGCAGTTGTGCCTGTGGTGGTGGCCGCTGCGGGAGAGTCACCTAAACAGTGACCAAGAGCCGTTTTTTTGTTTGTTTGTTTGTTTTTGTTTTTTAACAAAATCCTCCTGTTGACGTCTGCCGCTCCTAACAAGCGCTTGGCCTCTCACATAGCTCAACTTTCCAACCAGACCAGAGACTATCCGGGTCAGGGTCCCTCACGGCTGAACTCTTCTCCTTTCTCCAGGCATCACCCAGGTCCTCAATTTCTCTGGTAATGACCCAGCTGCTGTCCACAGTCTCAGCAGGTGTACACTCCCCCTGTCCATCTCCCACTTTGTCTTTATTCCCCCCAGCAACTTCAAGCATCCAGGTCCATCCTGGTGCTGCTCTATCCTCCCTTTTTGGCAGGGGAGGGAGCTGCTGATTTGGCTCTGGTCTAAGGATCCTGTGGCATGCTCCGGCAGGTGCCGGGCTGGGGGCTGCAGCAGCCCTTGTCCCCATGCTGGTCCCAGGGACCTTACTGTCCCAATGCAACCTCCTTACCATCTGCTTTTCAATGTCCTCCACAATTCTGGCTTCCAACCTTAATATAAGCTGGGATTCTGTTGGCTGTTCACTCTGTTCCTCAGAAGATCGGCTAGGTGTTCCACCTGTACGCAGGGGGAAGTTGCAATTCCAACTTTCAAGGAGACAAGCCTTGGCTCATCGAGAACTTCAGGAGAGAAGGCAACTGGGTGAGTACTGCTACTTGGCCAGGGACCAGCGCAACACCTCCAAAGAGGAAGAAGAAGCAGGTATCCCCTACAGGACGCTCACCAAGAATTAACCATAGAGGAGGCTCCAAAGCAGCTGACCCAAAGACCCAGAAGAAAGCCCCAAGTGCTCAGGGACCCAGTAGCACCTGGTCATTCAAGTTCTCGGGTCTGTGGTCCACAAGCAGTGCCATGACAGTCCATTGCCCAAGTGAGCCAGGTGGCCCAAGTGGGGAGGGCACATCTGAGAATGTCACGTTTGCGCCCACAGCTTCTGCCAGAACCAATGGCACAGGGGAACTGCCCACCAGCCACCCAGATTACCCACTGTATGATTCGGTGATGTCTTTGTACAACACCTGTTATTCCACCCTGATGGCTGCCCTTTCGGTCATGGCCTCACCCACAGACCCCGATGAGGAGGAGGAGGGCTCCTCTGATGACTGGCATGCACTCTGTGAGCAATTCAGGGACAATGCAGGCCCCTAAGCTCCCAATGACAGAGAACAATCACCACTTTGTAACCACCAATCCATTTTCGGCTTTAATAAAGAAAAGCACAACTCCATGGTAGTAAATTAACAATGAGAATTGTGAGTCTGTGTTCTCTTGTTTCCATGCTACACACACCTCATCAGATGAGCCCTAGGAGGCTAGCTATCCTGCCCGACACAGGTGTTTGTCCCCATTGTCCTCGTTCATTTTCACACACTCATCCAAGGGCCTGGCTAGGGAGCTCTGAAGCAAGCTCAGGAAGATCAGGTCCCCTGAGCCTCACCTGCTGGTCAGTAGACAGAACTGCCTGACTCCTGACCTTGGGTGGATCACCTTCCAATAGTCATGTACCTTAAAACAGGAGGGTCTTTCCTCACGGGTCCCCCAGTGATGCCAGGAAGTTTCTGACCAGCAGCTGAGCATCCCCAGCCCAATTTCCAGGGACCTCCCAGAGAGACCCACCTAAAACGAGGGCCACCCTATCTGCTCAGCTGTCTACAACCATGGCAGTCTGGCTCGGAAGACGGGCCATTCCAGTCAACCCCTGGGAGAAAGCCCATCATCCTCACAGCTAACAAGCACTAGGAACTCTCCTAGAAGGAACCCAAATAAATAAAAGATTGCCCACAAAATACACAAACAATCAAAGAAACAAAATACTCATCATTTTTCCATCAGAGCTCTATTTCAGATCCTCTCTTTGGTCACAAAGTAGCTATGTGACATGTCTAACACATGGCTTCATGAGCCAAGGGACACTTTTGCAACAGAGCAAGAGTCACCTGCCAGGGCAGACAGGTGCTGTGTTTCAAAATCTGATGTCTCCTTCATGGTGCATGAGGCAGTCCCGTCCTTGGCTGGTCACCCTCGGGCAATCATTCACGGCCCGCTCCCAGCCCTCCCACAACATCCCCTGGATGCTGCTGAAGCGTTCTATGAGTTTGACCAGAACAAAGAGAGGAGAAAACATGTAAGGGAGTCCTGAACACTAACCCGTTCTCTTAAAACATGTTTCTTTGTACAACTCAGGCATGAGCAGGACCTAAATGAGTGACAACACCAAGATACTTAATGGAAGCTTTGCCTTTTTTCTAAAGGTCAAAGTCCTTGAGACTGTCCATAAGTCCAGGGAGGCATCCCCTGAGGAAAGCCTGGTGCATCTGAATGCAGAAGGCTGTTTACGTGAACAGCAGGTGGTGGGTAGCGCTCTCCACTGTGGTGCCAATTCAGATTAAGCCTGATTTATGTGTCTGCGGCAGGGTGGTGTGTTGATGGTCATGAGTCAGCTGGTTTCTCGGTAGCCTTCCTGTGAGGAGTCCTCCTGCCCCACGGGGATTAAGTGCTCTGGGATGTCCACCTGGAAGATATCCTTTCCACCTCTCCTGGGTATGGGCTCCAGTAACCACCTGGGGTTTGAAAGTGCAGTCAGGTACTTCTGCTTCAGGTTGGTCAGTACAGCTTGATTTTCCAGTTCCACAAGCTCATCGGGGGCTAAGTTTTCCGGGCACTGCAAAGTTTCCCCAATGTCAACAAGCCCTGTGCACCAAGAGAGAAGCACAGAGATGTTTTTCCTTCCATAAACCAAGGCCTGCCTATGAGAGAAAATGGTTATTCAACGTTATAACCATTAGGGACTAAGCTGATATCACCAAATGGACACAGAGTGAACTGAGTCCCTCTCACTGTGTGCACTTCCAATGTGCCCAACTATGTTCAGGGAATTCTGGGTGAGGCGGGGGCAGAGAGAGGAATGAAGAGGACAGGGCCTTGTCCTCAACAACTCCACCCAGGAATGGGCAGGTTCCAGCCAGACTGCTGAGGGCAGCACGTACAGGTCAGAACGGCCCCAGCTGTTGTGGGGAACCCACAGACCATCAGCTCCCAAGCACTTCACCAGGAGAAAGGAGCTGATGTGGGACCTCAACCACTGAGGGGTGAAGGAATTTGCTCAGGTGCCCATGGGCAGTGGGGGTGAGGCAGGTGTGTGATGCCTGAGTCTGGAGGTCACCCGACCCTCTCTGTGTGCTGTACAGCCTCTCGTGGCCTGCCACACAAACACACACATGTGTATGCACACAAGCCCACATGTATACACACAGGCAATACCACATGCAGCCTTGGAATGGTCTCTGCCTCTCAGACCACCAACAGGACCTGAGGCCCAGAGTGGACAAAAGGGTTCGCCCAAGGTCCTGGAAACTTGTCCCACGGATGCCCAGCCCAGGGCCCGCTGCTGCCCCTTTGAAGGTGTGCTGCTTAAAGAAACCACAGCCCCACCCCAACAGGTTCAAAAGAAAACAAGCCCCAAAACTCCTGAGCAAGGTCCTCAGGAGTTTTGAGGTGTCTGAGCGGCGCTTGGGGTGTGGCCACTTGCCAGCTATCACTCCACGGCCATACTTCTCCCCTTCCTGAAGCAAGGCCTGAATCTGAGCAGGGTTCCTCCCCAGCCTCTGCAGCAGCAGTTCCCTCCAGACGGCATCTTCCCAGTCCCTGTGAGCAATGTGGATGGCGATGGTACAGTGCCGGTGGCTGCTCAGCAAAGGACGCCAACGAGTCTCCAGAGTCTTGACCCCATTTAAGACAAAACCTGCGTAAGGCTGCCGGAAGGAAAGGCAGCAGAACTTCATCTCCCCAGAGATTCGTGGGCCTCACGTGGCCTGCGGAAACACAGAGCACCAACGTCAATAAGCATCATGCACCAGCCCACCAAGCTCATGGCCTGTGGGCTGACCTCCACCCACTGTCCCCTGGAGACCCAGGAACCCCGCTGACAGGGATGGTGGGGGAGCAGAGAGTGTTGGCTCTTTCTTCCTATCACCAAGCAGTCAGCTGGCAGGCCCAAGGAAAGGGGCTGGCGATGAGGATGCCTCATCTATCAGATGGAATCTTTGGGGAACTCAAGGAAGAAGGTGGGGACAGCTCCAGAAAGGAAGTCAGGACAGGGCGTGGTCAGTTCTACAAAGGAGGTCACTGAGGGCAAGGGAGCACAGAGTGGGGAAGGAGGGACCTTCGGCTTCACCCCGGGTGGGCGGGTTCTAGTCCTCTCCCAGCAATGACCATCCTGGGCTTTGCTTCTTCTCCCCATCCACCTCAACACTCTCAGCTCCTTGGCCTTGCCACCCCCAAGGCACTGCAGGTCCCCAAGCATGGTGGCCCCTCCCCCAGGGCTGTAGAGTGCATATCCTTGGGATCCAGCCTGAGCTGGGCCCTGGGGACACCATGTGACCTCAGGTAATCCTGTCAGGTGTCTCCTCTGGACCCCTTTGGGTACCACCCTCCTCCATCCTCTTCCTACCCCACTGGTGTCCACTGTCAGCAGGCATCCCGGCCCTCACCCGGAGCTTAGAGAAATGAACAACAGGAGCAGGAACAACTGGCACCAGTATGCATGCCCTGGTCCCATGCTTGGCCCTGGAATGAGCATGATCCACGGATCTTAGAATTCAATCCTCAAATAACTGGGTAGGGGTAGCTCCACCGTCACCCTACTCTACAGTTAAGAAGGTGGCACCAAGGGATGAACAGATGACCCACAGTCATGGGGAACCTGACTGCATGAACCCCTGTCCTTGACTCCTTTCCTTGTACCTGGGGAAGGGGTCCTTCTTCCTCACTGGAGGATGAAGCTGTGTTGTGGGAGGAGCAGGGCCCTGGGCCACAGACTCAGCTGGGTCAGAGTACCTGGTGGACCCTCGGTCTCCAAGGGGTTGTGAGTACCTGGCACCTGCCTAACAGGACAGTCACAACTGGTGGCTGCCCATCACCACCATGGGGCTGAGCCTCGGCTCTGCCCTCCACCCATGAGCAGCCCCACTCTCGTCTGTCTCTCCCCTCCTGTCTTTAAAGGACATAAACCTCACCTCAGCTACTATGTCCTCGTGTTTATGAAAACACACCCACTCTCAAAGACAAGGCCTGGAGGACAAAGCTGCCTCGTGTTCACTCCTGTCCCAATCCACTGTCCCGCCAGTCCCTTTGCCCAGCTCCTCCGCCTTCCCTCCCTTTCTCTGGCTGGGCCGCCTTCCCCTGTGTTCTGGACCCCACCCCTCTTGTGCACTCAAGGACCTTGTTCCTGAGGCCTTATCCATTAAGAAAAGGGCTTGACAGAGGTAATCAAGTTAAAATGAGACCCTCATCCAATGACTGGTGTCTTCATCTGAAGGGGGAATTTACAGACAGACATGCACTCAGGAGAGTAATGCCTTGTGAAGATGAAGGCCAAGATCTACAAGGCAAGGGATGCCAAAGCTTGCCTGCAAACCATCAGAACCTTGGGGACCAGGATGGACAGTTTCTCTCTCAGTCCCCAGAAGAGGCAAACTCGATGGACACCTTGATCTCAGACTTCCAGCCTCTGGAACTGTGAGACAATACCTGTCTGTTGTTTAAGCCACTCGAGCCACGGCTCTTTGATGTGACCAGCCTGACAAATGACTACAGAGGCATAGGCTCTTCCTGCATATCTCCACAAGGCAGAGAACGGTTTTGCCATTGGCAACACTTCAAGCACATTCCTTCACCTCTGTACATTTTCTTCTAGCCTATTTTTTGCTGCCTGTATGGTATCCCCTTGTTGGCTGCCCCACGGTTTACTGAGTTTCCCCTACTGATGAAGAAAGAGTCACAGGCTGCTTTGCACTTCCTGCCACTCTAAAGGACACTACCACAAACACTCGTTGACTGAAGACTTGTTGGGAGGACGCCTGGGTCACACACATGCACTTCTGAGATGCTGATACAAGCCAGCAAACGGCCTTCCACCGAAGCTCACCCGTGTATGCTCTACCAACCATGGGCCTGGTGCCACTTCCTCACATGCTTGTCGGCCTTGAGCATCATCACTGTGCTTAACCTTTGCCCATCTGACGGGTGACAAAGGTTGCCCTAGTCATCGGGTTTGGATTATTTATGATGGAGGCTGGATGTCCCCCTGTGGCCTGGCCGCTTCTTTTTCTTCTACTGAGATATATGCCTGGTTTCCACCATTGAGTTCCTTGGCCCTTTTCTCACCAACCCCACAAAATCACAACAAGGAGACCTGAACTGTGTGGGTGGCACCCCCAGGGAGAACTGAGGTAACAGTAAAGGCACGAAGGGGGCTGAGTGCCCTCCTGTCACACAATGCAGAGAACCTGCTTAGTGGCCTGAGGAAGAAACACTCTTCCACTTGTCTCTGCTTCTTCACCTGCATGAGGGCAAGAGGGATAATGAGAAAAGGTCATTAGGAACAAGACAGCAATGTTGGCTAATATACCAGAACAGTCTTCTACACAGCAGGGATTGGAAACCATCAGGACCGAGGAGGTTCCAACTAATGAGAAACACACATGACCCTGGCCTTTCACTCACAGTTTGTTTCTCCGAATCAGAGCAGTGGCTCTCTCCTCCCCTGCCTGGTCAGGGACCACATGATGGCCCAGCTAGCCTGCACAGAAAATCATTTCATGTAGGCGGGTGGTGTCCTTACAGCCTAGCAGATGCTGTGTTCAAGAGGAGAAAACTCTCACCTCCCCTCACGTCACCACATGGGAAGAATCTGGGGACCCTACAATCCCGTTTCCCTCAACATAATCCTGGGTAGGTCCCTCTGGGAGGGGTGTCATGGGCAACCAGCCTAGGGCCTGGGTGCGGTGGTGACAGCCTAAGGGCCAAGCAGAAAGCGGGGAGGACAGACCTGTGCATGTGGACTACTAGTACACTCGCGTTTCTACGCGCAGAGGCCCATCGCCGTCCCCCACACACTTACAAGAATGAGGGACAAGTGAAGATAAGCAGAGGAGGAGACAAAAAAGTGTGGCCTTGGCTGCGGTGGGAGTGTTCCCAGCCGCACGCATGGGAGGAGAAACCCCAACCCTCAAGTACTGTCCTTTGGAGGGCCCAGCAGGCCGGCAGGTGCAGAGTGTCCTGGCTCCCTCCTGGCAGGTCTCCTGGCCCCACTGGCCATGCAAGCCGCATCGCTCTGGGCTGACCCAGCTGAGGCCACCAGGCCTGACAGTCCACCTCCCCGCCGCCCTGGGAGACTGCCAGCACCGACCGAAACGACCTCCTCCCAGGCCCGGATGAGGAGAGGACCACAGGACGCAACACGGAGACACCACAGAGCAGCAGGCCCATATTGTGGATGCCCCTCAGTCTTCTGAAGACCGGTGAGAGGTGGCAGGCGCTGGCGTTGGTTAACCACCCTGGGCTGGCAGATGCACAACCCCCTGTCCGCTGGGCTAGACACATACAAATACCTGAGCACCACCCCCCTTCCCCCATCGCAGAGCAGGACGCACGCCCAGCCTCTGCACCAGGCCCTGACGCAGCAGCACGCATGCCTGGACGCAGGAGCAGGCCGGCCGGAACGCACGACAGCAGGCCCCCACGCAGCAGTACGCACGCCTGGACGCAGAGAGCACAGCGCCAGCGTGGAGACGAGCAGCCCAGCAGTGACTTAAACACGCACAGAAGTACAAACGCAAGCAGCCCACGGTTGCTAGGAGACATTGTTGGACTCACCGGACACTGAGACTCCCAAGATGACCAGGGCTGGACTGGCCCCTGGAGACTCTGGGGAAAAAGGGAGGGGAAGGGCAAAATGCTGGGGGGTGGGAATGGGGAGAGGAAGGGGCAGGGCTAGGCAAATCGGGGGGAGGTGGCTTGGGAGAAGGCAGAGCTAGGGGAGGAGTAGCTGGGTGCGACGCTTGGAAAAGAGCCAGGGGGTGTAGCTGGGGCAGAACTGTGAGAAAGCAGGGGGAGGGGCTGCAGGATGGGTTTGGCAGAGCTGTGAGCAAGAGCTGCGGAGGAGCTGGGGGTGGGCGGAGCTGTGGAAAAGCTGGTGGACAGAGATCTGCCGAAGGGGGCGGAGGAGGCCGAGGTGTGGGGAAGCTGGGGAGGCGGAGCTCAGGGAGCAGTATCTGGGGAGGACTTGTGGGGAAGAGCTGGGGAAGAAGGAGCTTCGGGGGTGAAGGAGGATCCAGGGAAAGCTGGGTAGGGGACAAAGCTGGGAGGAGAGTATCTGTGGGCGGACCGGTGGAAAACAGCTGGGGGAGTAGGCGGAACTGGTGGGGTGACAAATGCGAGGCTGACCTGTGGGACTGGGGGCGGAACTGTGAGAAAGCCGGGGGTGAAGCAGGGCAGAGCTGGTGGATTGCAGTGGAGGCGCAGGGCTCAGCTGCACATAGCTGGGGAGGGAGCATGGCGAAGCTGCAGGAAAGCTGGTGAGGAGCAGGGCTTAACGGGGGAAGTTGCAGAGGAGGAGCTGAGCGAGGGTGGAGCCACCGGGAGAGTGGGGCGGAGCTGGCAGGGAGGTAGCTTTGGGCACTGGGAACCCTGTAGCAACTGGGCTAGGCCCACTCTTCCATGACATCTGCACTCAGTCTGCGCTGCACTCGTAGGCATGGGTTAAAGTGGCAGCCCAGGGTCCTCAGTGCCCTAAGCGGACCCTCAGAATGGACCCTCGGGGACACGGAGGCCAAGAGAGGGCAGCACAACTGGACTGAGTCCTGCATCTCAGAGCCGAATGTCGAGGCCAGTTTTGCTTCCTGCAAGCTCCACCACCCCATCCCTCACATCCCCACCCCACCCCCTCCCTGGTAGTACCAGTAGGGTCTTGAGGGAAGGTCTTCATAGTGCAGTTTTTGTTGCAGGTGAGAAGAAAAATCCTCACTCTGTTTATTGCCGCGCCTCAGACTGTCATGTCCCAAACAAAGGCAGCTTCCCTGTCAGCTGTTTCCTCTCTTCTACCTCTCAGTTAGGGGCTCAACCCTCTCAGTGCCGCCACACTTGCCTCCTTGTGTCCACTTACCCTCGCCCTTCCTCTCTTTTACTTGATGACGGAGTCCTGTGTCCGTGCCTCTAAAATACCTGATCAGAATAATGCTCCTTTTCTTATCCCCACTGCTACTCCCTGAGGCCAGGCTTCATGGTCTGGGGCCAGTGCTATTACCTGAGCCGCCCCACTGGCCTGGACATCCCTGTATTTCCTCTTCAAGTGGGTCTTCCATCATGCCATCCAACTGCACATCTGTCCTCATCAACCCCCAACTGAAAACCCCACCCAGTCCTCTCTTGTTTAAGCCCAAACACATGGGGGCCATGGGAGAGCATTCCAGTGGTCCCAGCTCTCCCTCATCACCCAATAGTCTGGGTCACTGCTGCGGAGTCCCTGCAACCCTGAGCGCCTTCTACCAGGGCTCCCCCTTTGGCTCCTGTGCTTCCTGAGGCCTGGAGTGCCTGCCTCCTCTTGTCCCCACAAACTCCTGTCCTTCCGGATGCAACTTGAGCATCCCCTTCTTTACCCCACACCCAAGCATCAGGTACTCTTGACTCCCAGTTCGGGTAGTACCCTGTACCTCCCCACCTACCTTCCTTCACTGGGCTCTCATCTCCTAGGGTTGTGACTGCCTGCCTCTGAGAGCCTGGGCTCCCTCAGGGGCTTTGAGTTCTTTGAAAGGCTAAGCCTGTGCCTTGCTGGTTCAGTAAACCAGGTGCCCATGCCCCAGTAGTTGCTTAGTAAATGTCGAATCAACAGAGGACTTCTTTCTCTTTCAGTGAGCTGCACCTACTCCCTCCTTGCAGGAGCTGGAGGTAACAGGAAGGAATGCTGGCCACAAAGTGAGGGGCAGAGTGTACCTCCATAGAGTTTAGGCCTCTGAGCCACAGGGGGTGTTAATGATCACCAGGTCCAATGCTATCCATGTCAGTTTTTCCTCCTCAGCTCCTTGCCCCAAGAATGGTTATCAGCTGCCGCCGAACATGCCAGAACCTCACGTAAGGGTTTCAAGATATAAGGGAGGGTCCCTTGAATGGCTGGTTTGTGGTGTCCCTCCCAAACCCTGTTGTTTAAAGAAATAGATCATGCCCCCATGAACTAGAGACTTACACCCTATGTCTGCTCGTGGGGGACAGTAATGGCACTACAGAAGGACTGCTTTTTCTGACCCTCATGTGTATGCTGAGAACAGGGTGTACGACCTCTCCCTCAGGGAGCAGTACAGTAAAGGTTCGGAGTGTGGTCTCATGAAGGGGAAGGCCAAGGGTAGTGGCCGAAAGGCCAATTCGTTGCCAGGTGGGTGGGCCCAGGAAGAGTGTCCTGGCCATGTTGCAGGTGGGTGTAGGGTGGTATTTGGCTGCCTCTGTCAAAGCGACCCAGTTGCAACTCAGTCCTGAATTTCAGTACAAATGAAGTGTTGGCACAGAACCCTAAAACAATCTGATTTCTGACCTCCAGGCAACATTCCTTTTGCCAGCTGCTACCCTACCCACCCCCTCTCATAAACAAAGCCCTGGTGGGGACAGGCCTTCACTCCCTCCCTCTCTGGTCCTCTTGGCAGGCAGTTTAGCCTTCACCTTCGAGACCCAGCACACTCCTGCCTTCCACTGCTTGGCCTTCTATAGGTGCCCTGGAGACCCAGCAGCTGTCAGAGGACATCTAGGCCTTCTTGGGGCTCCTCCTGCTCCCTCTCAGACACTGTGCCTCTGCTGCCTCCCACTATCACAATGCTTATGGCCTCCTGGGGCAGGAGAGAGACTCCTCTTCAAGCTCCACTTCTTCCCTAGCCTGCAATTCCACCCCTATAACTCACCCCATCTTGTTTCAGGAAATCCTTGCCATGTCTGCCATTGTTCTTTGAAGGGACTATGACCATGGACATAGCCTCTTCTTTGGAGCCCAGGGAACCTGCCAAAAGTCAGCCTACCTTTCTTGTTCCCCTGGCAGCACCCTGCAGTATTCCCTGACCTCCATGGCCGTCTGAGCACTTGCCTTTGCAATTTGCTGTCCCTCTTTACCCCACTCTCCATGCTGCTTTTGCTCTGAGACCCTGAGAAGGTTCCAGTTTGCTCCTGCCACAGGTTGTGTGGTACCATCGCGCTGGGACCTGCTTGACCCAAATTCCCTGTTTCCCTCCTCTACTTCTCAGCAGGTCCCATTTCCTCCTCCAAGAACTGCCTGCAGCCCATTCTTCTATTGAACTGCTTGTGTTTTTGTTTGTTTGTTCGTTTGTTTTGTTTTTTCATCAAGTTGTGGGCACTCGTTGTGAAGTTTGGGTGCTAATCCTGCCTTGGTGGTTTGTGTTTCAGGTTCCTCCTCTTGCCCTCAGAGACTGGTTTCCTTCTCTTTGCAGGCCTGGTTTGGATTCAGTATTCGTCTAGACTCTCCAAATTGTAGGCGACAGCACATGTCAGGGACTATCCTGCTGCTTCTCCCACTAGAGGCTGCCTGTCAACTCAGATAAGTGGTCCCCTCAGAGGAGGTGCTCTTGCTTCCAGCACTCTGCCTGTGAGAAAAGGCTCCTTGTCTCTGTAATCCACTTGGTCACTGCTTGGCCTTAGTACTTTTCCCTAGCTTGTGGGTGAGCTTCCAAACATCATACTGTGGCTGAGTGGACATGCCGTCCAGCTGATTTGTGTATGAGATTCAGGTGTGGGGGACCTGGATCAGCTGTTGCCATCACATAGCCATGGTTATGGGATGCTAACGGGTGGGCTAATGGGTCCTGTGCAGAAGACCTCTTCTGCTGACTTTTGAGTATCTGCATGCTCACTGTGGCCACTATGGCAAGAAAAGAAGGTGCATGAAGAATCAGGACAAAGGATGCTCATAAGGCATTACTTGGAAGCAAGAACATTCATGATTTGGGTGTATTCTCTCAGTTCTTTTTCTACGCATTTTTCTTTACTCTGTTGACTTCATTCTGTATTACCATTTTGTCTTATTTCTGAAAGATTCCCCAGAAGACATCTCACTAAGCTCAGCACCTCGTTCTGGAGGATGTTGGATGCAAAGCTCTCCCTGCTCAAGACCATTGACATCCTCAGGAATGGCCCAGCATATATGTTGGACCCAGTGACATCCTCTGCTCAGAAACTCTGGTACAGGGGGCCTTCCTTAAGTGGATGCGGAGGCAGAGTTTATTGAGTCTCCCAAGTCAGTGTCAGATTGGACAATGTGTTGCCCCAGCTTCAATCTGTCTGGGTTTCCCATTTCCTAGTGTTCAGTCACCCATGCGTAGCTGGAGGTCCCTTTGGGAAGGTCTGGGGGATCATTCTAGTGTCTTCTTCCTGCCATGGTGCTACAGGGTCCTCCCCCCGTGGGGACCCAGGCACCTCCCTACTCTATGGTCCCAGGTCTGAAAACTGACTCTGGGGCAGAACCTGGGCAAGGCATTGTGACTTGTTTATTGGGGTAGCTGCCCTCAGCCTCCTGCGTCTGTTTTTGCTCTTTTGAGTTTCCATTTTAGGCTGCATCTTGGTTGGTTGGCCATCCATTGTGCCCTCAGGGAAGGTATGTTGTATTGCCCACCTCCACCACTCTCTAAGGGAGCCTCCTTGTCAGTGGTATTCATCGTCATGAGCCCCTGGCTTCTGCCCTTCAGTGCCTCCCAGGGACTTTTATTGCAGTTTCTGGGAAGGGCGGGTGTAGTCCCTTTCCTCCCTTACCAAGCCCGGCACACCCAGCCTGTGTTGTGTGATGACTTCACTCTGGCTGGGTCCTGCCTGGCAGTAGGCTGTCACCTCTTCCTGGTTTTTCTGGGGCTCTCCTCAGCAAATTGGGATGGTTAGTCACCCTACCTCCAGGGATCGAGGGCACCTGTGGGGAAAGATGTGTGTAATTTGTTGCTTTCTCGGGTATAGGGTGGGCGCAGCAGCTCTTTATGGGAAGGGTTGGGCTGCAGCCACAGACTCAGACCTTTCAGAGAAATCTGGGGAGTCCACATCTCCTTGGGTCTTTGCCCAGATGCCCATGTTCCATATGCCATGGATGCAGGTTTTCCCAAGTGGGCTTCTGATGTTGGCATGACAGTCCTGCCTTGGTTGAATGTTCAGCGTCTTAGAAGTTCAGCCATTCCTATCAAATCCTGGCTTTGACTTTTTCCCACTGCCTGAAATGGGGACTTCTTTCTTTGGAAGCTATGGCAGAGACTCCAGGTCTCTCCCTCGGATTTCACTTTGTTAGGCACCCTCAGCTTCTCATCCCCCTGTGGGTCATCAGATCACAGAAGTCACCCTTGTCCATTCCCATACTTTCCACACACCTGGATCTTCTCACCTGCCAGGAAAGTCCTCTCTACCTGCAGGCCCAGTGAAAAGTTCCAACAAGAAAGTTCTACCTGCTGGGCTGTCTCTTTGTGCCCGGGGCTGTCTGCACATCACCTACCCCCCAGGTTGTGGTCCTCATTTCCAGTGGGGTGGATGAGGAACAATTGTGTACCAAGCCTCTAACTTGTCACCTGCTTTTTGGATCACTCTAGAGCCAACTGTCATAGGTTGGGTCTCTCAGGTACGTGATGCTGAGAGGGAGTTAAGAGTTCAAAGGCTGCCCTGGCTGGTGTGGCTCAGTGGATTGAGCCATGGCCTGAGAATAACAGGGTCGCCGGTTTGATTCCCAGTTTAGGGCACATGCCTGGGTTGTGGGCCAGGTCCCCAGTAGGGGGCACATGAAAGACAACTACACATTGATGTTTCTCTCCCTCTCTTTCTCCTTCCCTCCCCCTCTGTCTAAAAGTAAATAAAAATCTTAAAAAAAAAAAGAGTTCAAGGGCTGATTGGAGACTAACACCCACTTTGGGGCAGGGAAGGAGCAGGGATGTACAGGGCGTCATTTCAGCCTGCAACATGGACTTGGCAGTCTCTACCAGCCCCTCAGGGAGCCACAAAGCCAAGGTCATCACCAGAGGCCCACACTTGGCCTGGGGTGGGGGTAGGGGTGAGGCTCTCACAGTGTCTGGGTCCTTGCAATACATGTCAATGGAAAGGGTGAACCAACACCTGGAATTGGTGCCACAGGAATGGGTGTATGCTAAGTAGCACACATAGGGCAGCAGCTGCCTTTGCTTGGGCAGAACTCGCTCCACCCTGTGGCCAGCCTCTTGGGCATCAGGCTACTGCTGGGCCAGGAAGGGGCTGTCCTTCCAGCACATTTGCCAACTAACTAGGCATCTGTCAGCCCTGTAAGCGTGCCCAAAGAGAGAGGGAAGATCTTGGTATACAACCTAAGGCAAAGCAGATTAAAGTCAGCAGATACCCACCCTGTAAGAGGCTCTTGATGGTGCAAGCACACAAGTGCACCCTCCCCTCTACCTCACTCAGGGCAGGGAGACTGTACCTTCCAGGAAGACCTGTAAACTGCAGAGCGTGAAACGAAGCAGTATGAAGTTACGTGAAAATGAAGAGGAAGGAACCGCTGGCTCAGGGCAAGAGGCTGTGGAAGGCTTCAGAAAAGAGGGCCATTTGAACTGCATCTTGAAAGTAAAAGGGGTCTCCGCAGGTCGGACATTGGAGAAGGCTGCCTGAAAGGACCAGATACATTTAGGGAACTGAGAAGGTTCGTGGCTGGAGCAGACACATTTGCGGAGACTACCCAATCTAGAACCATGAATTCAGGTCCATTTTGTGACTGTTGACTTAGGAACTTTTTGGTATGAGATTTTTTGATATGCTGTGAAGTTTCTTTCATTGCCTGTAGAGGCAAGTGTCTGTGTATATGTTGTGTGTGTTCTGTGCGCACACTTGAGTGTGTCCTTAGCTACCCACCCAGAGAAGGCTGATCAGGCTCCTACCTCCACAGGGAAAGCATGGTGGGAAGCAGAAGCTTTCTTCTATGCTTACAAGCCTCATATCGATCCCTGGAACCACCACTGCTGGAGTGTGAATCTAAGCAAATCACTTTATTTCTGTAAACCTCAAATTTCTCATATGAAAATTTGGCACAATATAAACAACTCCCCCTAAGGAGTAATCAAGTTTTTCAGTCTGTCGCAGGGAGATGAGCATGGCACAGGTTGATTCATGTGAGAGAAATCTGTAAACCATAAAGCACTCTACTAGTGGTTGAAAAGACGTCTTTGTTTTCCCCAGAAGGCTTTGAAAAGTAGGGAAGAATGTCGGGGTCCTGGCCTGAGTCTGGAAGCCCACAGATGAAAGATAGGCAGACTGTGAAAAACTGCCAGCTTGGAAAGGAGTAGGGAGAGCATTGCCACCATCAGACCCCAGTCCCCAAAGTTCCTACAGGTTGTGGCCTGGTTGGGGACTCAGGTACCATCCATGGACTTTGACCAAAGTTGGGGAGGTAGTGTAAAATGACTCAGCCTGAAAGGGTTTGAAAATTGAGGGCAGTATCAGTGTTAGGAATAAATAAAGGGCACGCCTCTTTCCTTATCTGTGCAGGAGTGAATGTCAGCCCAAATTTTCTTTATCCCATGTGATGTTAATATGTTTTACTGTAGAGATATCAATGTGTTTGCTAGACCCCGCAAGAGTGTTACTAATGTATTATTGTCTGTGCCCCTTGTCACCTTTCTGAATTCCGAAACCCACCTGACTCCAAGAATTTGGAGTGAGGCGTTGTGCACATGTGAAACTAACACCAGGAGGAGCCTACATTTGTTGAGGACTTTTATAAAGGGCCAGGGTTTCTAAATGTGTGTCCTTTCTCTAGCCCACAGCCAGCAGGGATGGCCTTCCTGCGAGAGGCAGGACTGAAACCCTGCCTCCGGTCAGCTGGATGGCTGGATACCCCACCTCCTGCTGAATTGCATCAGGATGTGAAATCTCATTTGGTACCAACCACAGTTTTCATTGGTGGAATTGGGATAAAAAGTAAGATGGCTGTTGACAAGCATGTGCACACTAGTCATTTATACCTCTGACAGTCTGCTCACTGTCTTGTTTCAGAAAATCCTGAGCCCTGTATGGCTCCCTAGTGGAGTCACACAAAGTGTGGGCCCACACACAGAATTCTGGGGTGTTGCGCGATTTGGGGGTCTCTGGTTTTGAAATGTAGCCACCTTATAGCCATAGCCCTAATATCTTTTAGCTTCTTATGTGACTTACGTCTTAGACTACATTCCCATTCTTATTGAAAGTCCCTGACTTCTGTTCCAATTTGAACTGGTTGCTTAATATATGTACAAAGACTAGTAGAGACTTTTGTTGTTGTTTTTAGGCACTCTATGCTTTTGTCATGCATGTGAGTTTTTGCAATATCTCAGTTATACTATCTGTTGAATGAAGTCCTATGATATCCTGGAGATCTTGCTTCCAGAACCTCAAACGTTTCTTTTTAGTCTGGACTGGGTAATCTCTAGGCCTGTTGCACTGTTGTCATGCTGCAGAATTTCATATATATCCATATTTATGTGATGTATATGATATCATACAAGCATGACTCTTAATGACAGGGGTACATTCTGAGGAATGCATTGTTAGGCAATTCATTCGTTGTGGGAATATCATACAGTTCACTTACATAAACCTAGATAGTATACGCTACTACATACCTGGGCTCTGTGATATAGTTTGTTGTTCCGAGGCTATACACCTGTACAGCCTGTTACTGTACTGACTACTGTAGGGAACTGTAATACAATGTTTAGTATTTGTGTGCCTAAAAATATCTAAACATAGAAGAGGTATACTTAAAATACAGCAAAAAGAATTTTAAAAATGGTACACCTGGGTAAGGCACTTACTGTGAGTGGAGCTTGCGGAAGGGGAAGTTGCTCTGGGTGAGTCAGCGAGTGCGTGATGAGTAAATGAGAAGGCTTGGGGCATTACTGTGCACTACTGTAGACTTTATAAACATGGTTCCACAAGCCTTCCCCCTCGTTCCTTTCAACGAGGTCAGAAATAGAACATCAAAGCTGTCAGTGCTGCTCCATGTACAGGGATGAAGGCTGGATTAATTGGAAATATTGAGGAGAAGCTGGCTGGGTAAGGTGTAGATCACCATAACACTAATTGTCAAGAGGGAGTGAAAGGTGGTGTGAGGGTCAGTAGGAATAAAAAATCAAGATGGAGAAATAAAGGAACATAGGGGATTGTCATGGCAATGTGTTTTTGATGATTGCATGTTGGAGCAGTGGTCAGATCAAGGAACTTTGTGGTTTAATTTTGAAAAGTGGTTGTTTAACATGGAGAGGGTGTAAAACCGAGGACTTGATAATTTGATTTTGGAAATTTGAGTTTGCTCCCATTTACCCTCTCTGGCAAAAAGGGCTCTGTGTGGCACTAAACTGATAGAAGAAATAAAATGTATCCATGCTTTATGTCATTACAACCTGAAAATATTTCCAAAGTCCAGGGACAGGCTGCCTCCATGCTACCACATAAAGCTTTTACTTAAGTGGCTGTGGCACATAATACTTGTTAAGGAAGCTCCTGTGTACCTGTGACTTTGTATAGGATCTTCAGAACTCCACAAAGAATTTGCAGCAGTGTAATCTGAAGACCATCAAGCTAGATCTGGGAGGGCTGTAGCAACCTCTGAATATGTCACACCGGGGGTACAGGCTTCTCTGTGCTGAAACAGGTCAGTGGCTGACTGATTGGGAGGTAATCGGTACACTCAAAAGTGAGGTGTTATGGGTGAGAGGGAATCTATTGCCCAGGCCCACACATACTGCTCCTGTGAGAGAAAAAAAAAGTTCCTTCTGAACCACATATCCTTTCATTGCTCACAGGAAGTTAAGCTCCATTATAATCTTATGGTATCACTGTCATATGCAGTCCACTGTTGACTGAAATGTCATTATGTGATGCATAGCTGCATATGATATATAAAATAACATACATCTTATATAACACATATATTTTTATTGGTAGTGGTGGTCGTGATGGTGGTGTATTTCCTCGCTTCTTTGGTTCGCTAATGTTCATTCTTAAGCAACCTCCTAAGAAAGGGTTGAATAAGAGGTAAGCTTTTGAATCCTTGCGCATCTGAAAAAGTCCTTATTCTCTCCTCATTCTTGCCTGAGAGTTTGGCAATGTAAAAACTTCATGCTGAAATTTTATGTAATTTTTTTCATCTCTGAAAGCTTTGGTTTCCTTTCTTATCCTTGGTGTTCTGAATGTTCACAAAACTTTGCTTCGGCTTGGGTATGTTTTCATTCAGTGCCCTACACACTTAATAAGCCACCTCAGACTGAACTCAGTTTTTGGTTTTTTTTACTTAGCTCTGAAGTTATTTTTCCAATATATCTTAAATACTTTTCTCCCTTCAACTTTTTCTTTTTCCATTTTTATGTTAGTAAGATCTTGGTTTTCCTAATAGACTCTTACATTTTGTTTCACATTTCCTACACTTCATTTTACCTATTTTATTGAAGCATAACTTACATATGGTAAAGTATACAAATCTTAGTTGTAGAGTTTAATTTTTTATATGTAGTCATTCGTGTAGCCACTAATCACATAAACTACTAGAACATTCCCAGCATCCATGAAGACTTCCTCATGCCACCTTCCTGGTCAGTACCTTCACCAGAGGTAACCAAAGGTAACCTTATCACCATAAAGCAGTTTTGCCGTTCCACTACTTTATGTAAAGCTAATTGCACACTATGTACTGTCTTTTGCCTGGCTTCTTTCAATCAACATATTTTTGGAATTCTACTCCATTGTTGCATGTATCAGTAGTTCTCTTTTTACATTTATATTTAATTATTTTATAGTTGTTCAAGTATACTTGTCTGCATTTACCCCCCACCACTCCCCACCTCCTCCCTCCACTGATTCCAAACCGCCCTTGGTTTTGTCCATGTGTCCTTTATAGTTGTTCCTCAAAACACTTCCCCCCATTGACCCCTCCACCATCACCGCTGGCTATCGTTGGATTGTCCTTAATTTCAATGTCTCTGGTTATATTTTGCTGGTTTCTTTTTCTTTTGTTGATTATGTTCCAGCTAAAGGTGAAATCGTATGGTATTTGTCCCTCACCACCTGCCTTATTTCACTTAGCATAATGCTCTCCAGTTCCATCTATGCTGTCACAAAGGGTAGGAAGGAGCTCCTTCTTTCCCTCTGCTGGGTAGTATTCCATTGTGTAAATGTGCCATAGTTTTTTGATCCACTCACTTGCTGATGGGCACTTAGGTTGCTTCCAGCACTTGGCTATTGTAACTTGTGCTGCTATGGACATTGGAGTGCATACGTTCTTTTGGATTGGTGTTTCAGGGTTCTTAGGATATAATCCCAGCAGTGGAATTGCTGGGTCAAAAGGCAGTTCCATTTTTAGTTCTCTGAGGAAATTCCATACTGTTTTCCACAGTGGCCGCACCAGTCTGCATTCCCACCAACAGTACACTAGGTAGGGTTCTCTTTTCTCCACATCCTCTCCAACACTTGTTGTGTGTTGCTTCGTTTATGATGCCCATTCTCACCAGTGTGAAGTGGTATCTCATTGTGCTGTTAATTTTCATCTCTTTGATGGCTAGTGATGCTGAGCATCTTTTCATATGTCTCTGGGCCCTTTGTATGTCCTTCTTGGTCAAGTGTCCACTCAAGTCTTTTGCCCGTGTTTTAATTGGGTTTTTTGTCTTCCTGCAGTGGAGTCGTGGGCGTTCTTCACATATTTTGGAGATCAAACCCTTGTCTGAGGTATCATTGGCAAACATGTTTTCCCATATAGTTGGTTCTCTTTTCACTTTAATGCTGTTTTCTTCAGTCATGCAGAAGCTTTTTAACTTGATGAGGTCCCACTTGTTTATTCCTCCCTTTATGTCCCTTGCTCTAGGGGACATTTTCAGTGAAGATGTTGCTGCGTGGAATGGCTGAGATTTCCCTGCTGATGTTTTCCTCTAGGCCTTTTATGGTGTCATGACTTATATTTAAGTCTTTCATCCACCTTGAATTTATTTTTGTGATGGTCTAAGTTGGTGCCTGAGGTTTTTGTTTGTTTGTTTGTTTGTTTGTTTGTTTGTTTTTGCATGTAGCTGTCCGGATCCCAAAACCATTTGTTGAAGAGGCTATTTTTACCCCGTTGTATGCTTCTTCCACTTTGTCAAATATGAATTGACCATAAAATAGTTGGGTTTATTTCCGGGCTCTCTATTTTGTTCCATCGGTCTATGCGTCTGTTCTTCTGCCAGTACCAGGCTGTTTTGATTACAGTGACCTTGTAATAGAGTTTGATAACAGGTATTGTGATTCCTTCCTACTTTGTTCTTCTTTCTCAAAATTGATGCAGCCATTTGGGTCATTTATAGTTCCATATAAATTTTTGAAGTGTTTGTTCTTTATCTGTGAAATGTCATTTGTATTTTTATACATATTGCATAATGTGGGGGACATTTGCCCACTAAGCCCCCCGTCCACCACAGATGAGAATAATTCTATGAAGACATTATCTGTTTTGGGGGGATAGGTGGCCAATTTCTCAAAAGAGAAAGGCCAGGAGTCTTTTCTACAATGGGGTTTTAGTGTGTTCAATTTTCCCAGGAACACAGGTGAAGCTCATCAATCATTATGAAGCAGTAAGGATCAAACAATAAATAACATACAAAGAACTATGAGGGCTTATTCTGAGTCAGGGTTAGTTAGCTAAAGGGCTATAAAATTTTGGGAAACAAACTTATTTCATGCTTGGACTCTTATCAGAAAATTGAAGGTATTCTTAGCAAAGCAGGTTCCACAGGATTTTATGTATTCTTTCTTAGGCATGATCACCCCAGGGCATGATCCTGTTCCTGCCCAGGGCTGCACAGCCCTCTGGCATTATTTCAGGCTTAAGTCAGGCAGAGGAAGTAATACAGCCACAAGATCAGGAGACTTCTTGCAAACAGAATGAGGACTCAGATTATCTCAAAGCTGAGTGGTGGGGGTCCATCACCACCTTTTTCTAAAGCCTCCCAAGTCCTTGCCTGAGGGCCCCTTAGTGACTGTGCCTGTCTTAGGTCATCCCTCCCTTGAGGAATCTTACCTGTCTTTGGCTAACTGATCATTTGCTTGGGGCCAAGCAGGGTGAAGTACAGGGGGCAAAGGCAGCTCCCCTGCCAGTGAGGTAAGTTCTGTCTCCTTAGTGGTTTAGAGTCCCAAGGTCTCTCACTCAGCCTTAGCTTTGGGAAGCTACAGCTTCTGAAATCAGGCAGAGAGGTTCCCAATAGCGTTGAATCTATAAATTGCTTTGGGTAGTATGGACATTTTGATAACATTAATTCTTCCAACCCATAAGCATGGTATTGGTTTCCATTTGTTTGTATCTTCCTTAAGTTCTTTCTTCAGTGTTGTATAGTTTTCTGAGTACAGGTCTTTTACCTCCTTGGTTAGGTTTATTCCTAGGTACTTTATTTCATTTGTTGCTATACAAAATTGTATTTTTTTCCTTATTTCTGTTTCTGATATTCCATTGTCAGTGTACAAAAATGCCTTTTATTTCTGAATATCTACTTTGGTATCCCACTGTTTTGCCAAATTCACTTATTAGGTTGAGTAGTTTTTTGATGGAGTTTATAGGATTTTCTATGTACGCTATCATGTGATATGCAAACAATGACAGTTTTTCTTTATCCTTTCCAATTTGCATGCCTTTTGTTTCTTTTCCTTGTCTGGTCACTATGGCTAGGACTTCCAATACTATGTTGACTAGGAGTGGTGAAAGTGGGCATCCTTTTCTTCTTCCTGATATTAGTGGGAAAGCTCTAATTTTTTCCCATTAAGTATGATGTTGAATGTAGGTCTCTTATATATAGCCTTTATTATTTTGGGGAATGCTGCCTCTGTTCTCACCTTGCTAAGTGTTTTAATAATAAATGGGAGCTATACCTTATCAAACGCTTTTTCTGCATGTATTGATATGATCATGTGATTTATGTCTTCGGTTTTGTTTATGTGACTTATTATGTTTATTGATTTCTGAATATTGTACCATCCTTATATCCCTGGGATGAATCCCACTTCATCATGGTGTATGATCTTTTTAACGTATTGCTGGATGTGGTTCCCCAATATTTTGTTGAGGATTTTAGCGTCTGTATTCTTCAGTGATGTTGGCCTGAAGTTTTCTTTCTTTGTAATGTCTTTATCTGGTTTGGGATTTGGATGATGCTGGCTTCATAAAAAGAGTTTGAGAGTCTATGATTTTTTTGGATTTTTTGGAATAATCTCTGAAGGATAGGGATTAGCTCTTCCTTAAATGGTTTGTAAAATTCTCCTGTGAAACAATCTTGTTCAGGGCTTTCATGTGTCAAAAGCTTTATGATTACTGCTTCAATTTCATCAGCTGTTATTGGTCTGTTCTGGCTTCCTACTTCTTCATTTAGTTTTGAAAGATTATATTTTTCTAGAAATTTGTTCGTTTCACCTAGGTTGTCAAATTTCTTGGCATATAGTTCTTCGTAGTAATTTATTACAGTCCTTTGTATTTCTGTGGTACCAGTTGTAATCCCTCATCTTTCATTTCTAATTGATTTTATTTGAGTCCTCTCTCTCTTTTTTTCTTGATGAGTCTGCTTAAAGGCTTGTCGATTTTATTTATCTTTTCAAACAAACAGCTCCTGAATTTAGTGAAACTTAGAATTGTGATTTTAGTCTCCGTGTCATTTAATTCTGCTCTGATCATGATTATTTCCTCCGTTCTACCCACTCTGGGCTTGTTGTTGTTCCTCTAGTTCTTGTAGATGTAGAGTTAGGTTGTTTATTTGAAATGTTTTCATCTTTTATAGATAGGCCTGTACTGGTATGAAGTTCCCTCTGAGGACTGCCTTCACTGTGTTCCCTAAGTTTTGGATTGTTGTGAGATCATTTTCGTTTGTTTCCAGAAACTTTTTGATTTTTTCCCTAATGTAATTCTTGACCCATTCATTGTTTAATAGCATGCTATTCAATCTCCATGAGTTTGAGTGTTTTGGGTTTTTTTCTTTGAGTTTGGTTTCTGGTTTCAGTCCCTTCTGATCAGAGAAAATGCTTGAGATGATTTCAATATTCATGAATTTGTTGAGGCTTGTATTCAGTCATATCATGTGGTCTGTCTTTGAAAATGTTCTATGTGCATTTGAAAAGATTGTGTATTTTATTTCTTTGGGATGAAAGGCTCTATATATATCTGCCAAGTCCATTTGATCCAGGGCATTGTTCAATGCCACAATATCTTTGTTGATATTTTCCCAGGAAGATCTGTCCATTTTTGACAGTGGGTGGTTGAAATCCCCTACTATAATTGTGTTGCTGTCATTATCTTTCTTGAAGTACTCCAAGATATTCTTTATGTATTTTCGTTTTCCTATGTTGGGTGCATATATATTTACAATGTTTATGTCTTCTTGATGGATTTTTCCCTTGAGTGTTATGAAGTGACATTCTGAGTGTCATTTTTAAATTTTAAATAGTTGTTCAAGTACAGTTTTCTGTCCTTTACTTCCATCCCAGCCCTCCATCCATTCCTCCCTCCCACTTCCACCCCCCCTAGTTTTTTGTCCATGTGTCCTTTATATCTGTTCCTGTAAACCCTTCCCATTCTCCCTTGAAATTCCCCTGAAATTCCGTCCCCTCTCCCCTCTGGTCACTGTCAGCCTGTTCTCTATTTCAGTGTCTTTGGCTGTATTTTGCTTGTTTCTTTGTTTTGTTGTTTAAGTTCCTGTTAAAGGTGAAATCATGTGGTATTTGTCTTTCACTGCCTGGCTTATTTCACTTAGCATGATGCCTTCCAGCTCCATCCATGCTGTCACAAAGGGTAGGAGCTCCTTCTTTCTTTCTGCTGCATAGAATTCCATTGTGTAAATGTACCACAGTTTTTTGATCCATTCATTTACTGATGGGCACTTAGGTTGCTTCTTGCACTTGGCTATTGTGAATTGAGATGCTGTGAACATTGGAGTGCATAGGTTCTTTTGGATTGGTGTTTCAGGACTCTTAGGGTACAATCCCAGCAGTAGAATTTCTGGGTCAAAAGGCAGATCCACTTTTAGTTTGCTGAGGAAATTCCATACTGTTTTCCACAGTGAGTGTACCAGTCTGCATTCCCAACAACAGTCTACCAGGGTTCCCTTTTCTTCACAACCTCATCAGCTCTTGTTATTTGTTGCTTGTTTATGATGGCCATTCTGACTGGTGTGAAGTGGTAACTCATTGTGTTTTTAATTTGCCTCTTTCTGTTGCCTAGTGATGCTGAGTTTCTTTTCATATAACTCTGTTCCCTCTGTATGTCCTCCTTGGAGATGTGTCCAGGTCTTTGCCCATTTTTTAATTGGGTAGTTTTTCTTCCTGGAGTGGAGTCGTGTATTCTTTGTATATTTTGGAGATGAAACCATTGTCTGAGGTAACATGTGCAAATATATTTTCCCATACAGTTGGTTCATTTTTCATTTTGCTGATGTTTTCTTTAGCTGTGCAGAAGCTTTTTATTTTCATGAAGTCACATTTGTTTATTCTTTCCTCTATATCCTTTGTCCTAGGGGATGTATCAGTGAAAATATTTCTGTGTGGGATATCTGTGATTTTCCTGCCTGTGTTCTCCTCTAGAACTTTTATAGTGTCACACCTTATATTTAAGTCTTTCATCCATTCTGAGTTTATTTTTGTATATGGTGTAACATTGTGGTCAAGTTTTGTTTTTTTGTTTGTTTGTTTGTTTGTTTGTTTTGTTTTTTTGCATGAAGCTCTCCAGATCTCCCAACACCATTTGTTGAAGAGCCTATCTTTACTCCATTTTATGCTTCTGCTCCCTTTGTTGAATATTAATTGATCATAGAGACTTGGGTTTATTTCTGGGCATTCTATTCTGTTCCATTGATCTATGTGACTGTTCTTATCCCAGTACCAGACTGTTTTGATCACTGTGGACTTGTAGTATAGTTTGACATCAGGTATTGTGATCCCTGCAACTTTGTTCTTCTTTCTCAAAATTGCTGTGGCTATTCTGGGTCATTTAAGTTTCCATATAAATTTTTGAAATGTTTGTTCTGTGTCTGTGAAACATGTCATTGGTATTTTCATAGGATTTGCATTGAGTTAGAAATTGCTTCATGCAGTATGGACATTTTGATGATGTTAATTTTTTAAATCCATGAACATGGTATATGTTTCCATTTATTCATGTCTTGCTTTTCTATTTTTGAAATATATTTTATTGATTATGCTATTACAGTTGTCCCATTTTACCCTCTTTATTTCCCTCTGCCCTGCACACCCCTCCAACCCGTAATCCCCCCCTTTAGTTTATGTCCATGGGCCTTACATATAAGTTCTTTGGCTTCTATTTTTCCTATACTATTCTTCACTTCCCCTTGTCTATTTCCTACCTACTATTTATGCTACCTATTCTCTGTACCTTTTCCACCTCTTTCCCCGTCCCATTCCACTGCTAATGACCCTCCATGTGATCTCCATTTCTGTGATTCTGTTCCTGTCCTACTTGTTTGCTTAATTTATTTTGTTTTTGCTTTCTTAGGTTCTGTTGTTAATAGCTGTGAGTTTTTGTTAATTTACTGTTCATATTCTTTATCTTTTTTTCTTAAATAAGAACCTTTAACATTTCATATAAGAAAGGCTGGGTGATGATGAACTCCTTTAACTTGACCTTACCTGGGAAGCACTTTACCTGCCTTCCATCCTATATGATAGCTTTGCTGGATAGAGTCGTCTTGGATGCAGGTCCTTGAATTTCCTGACTTTGAATATTTCTTTCCAGCCCCTCTTGCCTGTAAGGTTCCTTTTGAAAAATCAGCTGATGGACTTATGGGAACTACTTTGTAGGTAAGTCTCTCTTTTTCTCTTGCTGCTTTTAAGATTCTCTTGTTATTTTTAATCTTGGGTAGTGTAATTATGATGTGCCTTGGTGTGTTCCTCCTTGGATCCAACTTCTTTGGGACTGTCTTAGCTTCCTAGACTTCCTGAAAGTCTATTTCCTTCACCAGAGTGGGGGAGTTCTCCTTCACTATGTTTTCAAATAAGTTTTCAATTTCTTGCTCTTGCTCTTTTCCTTCTAGCACCCCTATGATTTGGATGTTGCAATGTTTAAAGATGTCCTGGAGGTTCCTAAGCCTCTCCTAATTTTTTTTAATTATTCTTTGTTCATTTTATTCTGGTTGAATGTTTCCTTCTTCCTTCTGTTTGAAACCATTGACTTGAATCCCAGGTTCTTTCTGGTCACTGTTTGTTCCCTGTACATTTTCCTTTATTTCACTTTTCACAGCCTTCCCTTTTTCCTCTATTTTGCAAACATATTCAACCAATTCTGTGAGCATCCTGATTACCAGTGTTTTGAACTGTGCATCTGATAAGTTGGCTATCTTTTCATCGCTTAGTTGTATTTTTTCTAGAGTTTTGACCTGTTCTTTCATTTGGGCCATTTTTTTCTTTTTTTGGCTTGGTGTGCCTATTACATATAAGGGGTGGAGACTTAGGTGTTCATCAGGGTGGGGCAACCCATGATGCTGCATTGTGATGCAGTATGTGGGAGAGGTGCTTGAGAGGGAACAGTGCTGCTTTCTTCACTCTCTGGTGGTTTTCAGTCTTCCCCCACTACCCACAATCAAATTTATCCTGATTCCCAGTTTGGTGGGTTGTGTATGTTCTAGGACCCTGTGGGTCTTTTCAATGAACTCTCCTGTGAGGTTGGGAGTTTCCTCTGCTGCCACCTCAACCCCCACAGGTGTTCTCAGTCAGAGGCTTTGAGGCTTTATTTCCCCGTACTGTAGTAACCCCGAGTTGGAGGTCTATCTGGCTCCCCAGTTGTTCCTCCCAGTTTATCTGCAAGTGAATGTGGAATCGCCAGGTCCGAAAGCTGCTGCCTTGCCCAGTCCACCAGCCATCACCTTGCCCACACCCCACCATTTTCCAGCTACTGCCATGCCTCAAGTCCTCTCCACCCAGCTGCCCATCTCCACCCCTCCTACCAGTGTGGATAAATGTTTGTTTAACTTCTTCATTGTTGGAGTTCCATACAGTTCAATTTTCTGTCAGTTTGTTTGTTTTTTGTTTCTGAATTGATTGTTGTCCTTGTTTTGGTTGTGCGAGGAGGCACAGTGTGTCTACCTATGCCTCCATCTTGACCATAAGTCCTTGTGTCTTCCTTAATTTCTTTCTTTAGTGTTGTGTAGTTATCTAAGTATGGATCTTTTACCTCCTTGGTTAGGTATATTCCTAGATACTTTATTATTTTTGTTTCTATAGCAAATGGGAATTTCCCCCTGATTTCTGTTTCTGATATTTCATTGTTGGTTTATAAAAATGCCTTCTGTTCCTGAATATTGATTTGTATCTGACCATTTTGCCAAATTTACTTATTAGGTTGAGTAGTTTTTTTTTTTTTTTGTGGAGTCTATAGGCTTTTGTATGTATACTATAATGTCATCTGTAAACAATGACACTTTTGCTTCTTTCTTTCCGACTTGGATGCCATTTATTTCTTCTTTTTGTCTGATTGCTGTGTCTGGAACTTCTAATACTATGTTGAATAGAATTGGTGAAAGCAAACTTCCTTGTCTTGTTCCTGATCTTTGTGTAAAGCTTTTTGGTTTTGCTCATTGAGTATGATATTAGCTATAAATTTTTCATATATGACCTTCATTATGCTGAGGTATGCTCCTTGTACACTGACATTGCTGAGTGTTTTTATCATAAATAGGTGCTGTACCTTATCAAATGCTTTTATGCATGTATTGATATGATCATGTGATTTTTGTCTTTCCTTTTGTTTATGTGATGTATTATATTTATTGATTTGTGAATATTGTACCATTCTTGCTTCCCTAGGATAAATCCCACTTAATCATAGTGTATGATCTTTTTAATGTATTGTTGGGTGTGGTTTGCCAATATTTTGTCGAGGATTTTGCATCTATGTTTATCAGTGATATTGGCCTGTATTTTTCTCTCTTTGTTGTATCTTGATCTCTTTTGGGGATTAGGATGAAACTGGCCTTATAAAAAGAGTTTGGGAGTCTTCCCTCTTCTTGAATTTTTTGTAATAGTATGAGAAAGATAGAGGTTAGCTGTTCCTTAAATGCTTTGTAAAATTCTCCTGTGAAGCCTTCAGGTCCACAGCTTTGGTGTGCTGGGAGTTTTGTTTTGTTTTGCTTTTATTACTGTTTCAATTCACCAGCTGTTATCGCTGTGTTCATTTTATCTGCTTTTTCTTGATTCAGCGTTTGAAGAAATGTGTGCATTTTATATTTTTCAGACATTTGTGCATTTTAGGCAGATTTTCAAATTTCCTGGAATATAGTTCTTCATAGAAATTTCTTACAATGCTTTGTATTTCTGTGGTATCAGTTGTAATCTCTCCTCTTTCATTTCTGATTTTATTTATTTGGGCCCTCTCTTTTTTTTCTTGATGAGTCTGGTTAAAGGTTTGTTGACTTTGTTCTTCTTTTCAAAGAACCAGCACATTGATATATTGATCTTTTGAATTGTTCTTTTAGTATCTATGTTGTTCAATTCTCCTCTGATTTTAGTCATTACCTTTCTTCCACCCACTCTGGGCTTTGTTTGTTGTTGTTCCCCTAGTTCCTGTAGAAGTAGGGTTAGGTTGTTTAATTGAAATGTTTCTATCTTTTCTAGGTAGGCCTGTATTGTAGGGGACTGGTTTGTTTTGGTCTGGCAAATGTGATTCAGCTCTGTATGGAAAACCTGCAGAAGAAATGTGATGGGCAGGAGCCAGGCCCTCAAACTGGGGTTTCCCATGGGAATCAGGCCTGGAAAATGCATACAGACTGTTATGGCTTGCTCTTGCTAAAACTATCTCACCCTGGTTTGAAACAATAGATGTTTATTGTCTACCTTCAAGGTAATTTCCAAAACCTGTGTGAATTTTCCCAAGGACAGAGCTAATCAGCTCACGGCCTTTCCCTTCTGCATGTATTATTTTCATTTCTTTGATTGTACCTAAAATGTGGACAACAATATTCTATGTAACAGATAATAAATCCTTCTTTGATGTAAAACCTGAAAAAAAAAAAACAATAAAAGCTTGTCTAGGCAAGGGCCAGGGCTGTCTCCTCTCGAGAGAGTGGTCGATGCACTCAGAGGTGCTCTCTTCTGAGAGAGTGGCTGTGCTGTTCCTTTTTCTCCACAGGATTTCTGTAGCCTGTGTATTTGTTTTTGTCTTCAGTCACAACAGGCGGACTCTGAGGCCCAGAGTCTGCCACACTGTATCACTATGAACTTCCCTCTCAGGACTGCTTTTGCTGTGTCCCGTAAAGTTTGTACTGTTGTGAGTTCATTTTAATTTGTTTCCAGAAACTTTTTGCTTTCTTCCCTAATATCATTCTTGACCCATCCAATTTTTAATAGCATGCTATTCAATCTCCACAAATTTATGTGTTTTTGAGTTTTTGTCCTTGAGGTTGGTGTCTAGTTTCAGGCCCTTGTGATCTGAGAAAATTCTTGATATGTTTTCAGTTTTCTTGAATTTGTTGAGTCTTTTTTTGTGTTCTATCATGTGGTCTATGTTTGAAAATGTTCCATGTGCATTTGAGAAGAACATGTATTTTGCTTCTTTGTGATAAAATTTTCTAAATATATCAGTTAAGTCCATTTGGTCTAGGCCATTGCTCAATGCTGCAATATCCTTGCTGATATTTTGTTTGGAAGGTGTATCCATTGTAGACAGTGGGGTGTTAAAACCCACTAGTATTAGTGTGTTTCTGTCAATACCTTTCTTGAAGTCCTCCAAGATTTTCCTTATATATGTGGGTGCTCCTATGTTGGGTGCATACATATTTATAATGTTTATGGCTTCTTGATGGATTCTTCCCTTGAGTATTATGAAGTGTCCTTCTGTGTCCCTTTTTATGGTTTTTGTTTTGAATTCTATTTTATCTATTTTTTAAAAAAACCTGATCTCTACAAATCCTTTTAAAAAAGATTTTATTTATTTATTTTTAGAGAGCAGGGAAGGGAATGAGAAAGAGAGGGAGAGAAACATCAATGCATGGTTGCCTCTCACATGCCCCCCACTGGGGACCTGGCCTGCAACCCAAGCATGTGCCCTGACTGGGAATCAAACCTAGCCCCTTTGGTTCACAGCCTGTGCTCAGTCTACTGATCTATACCAGCCAGGGCTACCTCAGCTTTTTTATTTTTCCTGTCCATTCTCTTGGAATCTTTTTTTCAACCTTTCGCTTTCAGTCTATATAGGTCTTTTTTTCTGAGATTGGTGTCTCGTAGGCAGCATATTTGCAGGGCATGCTTTTTTATCCATTCAGCTACCCTATGTCTTTTGATTGGAGTATTTAATCCATTCACATTTAGGATCATTATTGATAAGTACTTATTCATTTTCCCTCTTTTGTACCTGTGTTCATCTCTCTCTCTCTCTCTTTTCCTTTCTTTTCTTATAGTAGTCCATTAGCATATCTTGCAGTGTTGATTTTGTGGAGGTGTATTCTTTCAGCCTTCTTTTGCCTGGGCAACTCCTTATTTCACCTTCCATTTTAATTGTGAGCCTCTCTGGGTGGAGTAGTCTTGGTTGCAGGCTTTTGCTTTTCGTTACTTGGAATATTGCTTGCCATTCTCTTCTGGCTTCTGGTGTTTGTGATGAGAAATCAGCTGCTAGTCTTATTAGAGCTCCTTTTTATGTTACTTTTTGTTTCTCCCTTGCTTCTTCTAAGGTTCTCTCTTTGTCTTTAAAACTTGGCATTTTAATTGTGATGTGTCTTCAAGTAGGCCTTTTTGGGTTCATTTTGATTGGGACCCTCTGTGCTTCCTGAGCTTGTATGGCTTTTTCCTTCTCCAGGTTAGAGAATTTTTCTGTCATTACTTTTCCAAACAGGGTTTCTATCCTTTGCTCCTTTTCTTCTCCTTCTGATATTCTTATGATTTGAATGTTGTTGTGTTTCATGTTGTCTTACACTTCCCTTAAGCTATGTTCATATTTTTTTAGTCTTTTTTTTCATGCAGCTGCTCTACATAGGTGTTTCTTTCTACCTTGTCTTCCAGCTCATTAATTTGGCCCTCTGCTTCGGCCTGCTTATAATTACTTCTAGTGTATTGTTTTTATTTCAGATATTGTTTTCTTCATGTTTTCCCTGGTTGTTGTTTATAGTTTCTATTTCCTTTTTTCATATTGTTTTGTTCCCATTCACTTCCTTGTAGTTGTCAGTGAGTTCTTGAGCAACCTTATAACCACCATTTTGAATGGAATTTTAAATGGAAGTTTGCTTGCTTCCATTTAATTTACCTCCTTTAGTGGGGGAGTCAGCCATTCATTTCAATTGTGGGTTCTTTCTTTGTCTCCCCATTTTAAGTGACTCTTTCTGCTTGTTTCTGTGATTCCTGATGCTCTCCTTTGCCAGCTGTCTTCATAGTGTGAACTTCTGTGGTAGGGTTCTGTGGGACTCAGTGGTGCGGTCTCTATGATCTCCTTGTCTGAATGCTCTAGGGTTGCTTTTTTTTCTGTTTGTGTAGGCTCTTGTGTTGTACTTGGACTTTACCTGTTGGTGGCTCCTTTTTTGTTGGGTTCTCCCCTCCAGCAGGTTTATTGGTTTTCACAATACCCACCTTGTCTTGTATGCTGTTGTACAGGTGTTGGTTAACAAAACAGTTTTACCATACCACCAAATATACACCAACAAAAATAACACCCCATACCACAACAGCACTCTCAACCACGATTGAACTAAAATTGATAAATTTGAAGAGGGATTGTGGATATTTTATGATATGACAAATGGGATATAAGATGACTAAAAGAGAGGAAAACATTGTTGTGTGGTAAGAGGGAGGAGAATTGGTAAGAATTGGGATAGAACTGAGGTAAAGAAAGGGAACTAAAGAAACTAGTAAGAGTAAGGAGTAAAACCCAGGTTGAGAGAGGGGAAAAAAGAAAGAGGGGGAAAAAAAGAAAAAAAGAGAGAGAGAAAACAATGAGATAAAATTCCTTAACTGAACTGATCAGGGCTTAGGATGAAAGCAAGACAGAGAGTAAGACAGTGGGAGAATATTTTGTTGATTGAAAGTACTTACAAGTAGTGAACAAATAGAAGATCCTTTGATGAAGTACAGCAATAACCATGATAGTTTGCCCAACTAGCCACTTTGTATAAAAGGTGGGAAAAGAAATAAGACTCTTATTATAAGGGAGAAGGAGTGTGAACTGACTTTAGCAAGCAGAGCACTTATGTGAAGTTACTGTAAGTGGAGGAGAAATAGTCAGAGTAAGGCATAGATACTTGGGGTAGTGTGTGAGAAAATAAACTTAGCTACAGCAGTTATATCGTTCAGGAAGATGATGCAATGGATTAAGAACAGGGAAGGGTTTTGAGTGGGATTTGGAATAACAATAACATGATAAGAAATATATAATTTGAATAAAAAGAATAAAAAGACCAAGAATAGTGAGTTATTGGAATATGAGTGAAGTAAAAGAAGAAAAATTAAAATGCAATATGAAAGTGAGAATAAAGAAAACAAATCAAACAATGACATCAAACAAAAGAAAAAAATGAGTTAAATGGAAAGAAAGGAAATAAAAATAAAACATGCAAGTTCCGAAGGGATAGCAAAGTAAAATTTGTCTCAGCTGTTGGTGTTCACCTTGTGACTTCTTTCTGAATCTGTCTCTGGTTTTCTCACAGCTCCAGGTCTTATTGTCTTACTCTTGGGCGGGGGGGGGGGGGGAGAATAAAAACAAACAAACAAACAAACAAACAAAAACCTCCTGCTGACTATAAACCTACCAAGTGGATTTTGTTTGTCATGCTGGATCCTGCAGGGTGAGGGAGGCCGGGCTCTATTTTTCTCCTTTCCTGTGGTTCCTTGAGGATAGGGGCTAAGTCTGGGCTACAACAATCACAGGTGCCTGCTTTCCAGCCCACGCCCTCAGAGCCTGTGCAGCCCGCACTCTCTACTCTGCACATATGTGACAGGCTGTTGTTGATAATCCACCTCATTTTGCAACCTTTTGATCAGTCCCTGAGGTGCACTGAGTGGGAGCAAATCGTGGCCCCCACCTTTGTTGGCATGGGCAATGCGCATATGAGTAATCCCTTCAAGGCATCTCAGTTCCCCTATTGAAAGAAGTCTCTCTGGGCCATGCTACGTCTCTGAGCCCCTGCTGCCCCGCTTTGATCAGTCTGTGAGGTACCCTGAGTGGGAGCAAATTGTGCCCCAGCTCCTCCTTCTTTGCTAGCCTGGCTACTGTGCACCGCAAGGACCCTGTGCTCCAGAGGTCTCTATGCATGCACAGCAGCTGAGATCCTCTTTTGAGAGAAGTCTCCTTGGTTATGGCTGGCCATTCCTAACAGGCACCCAGATTTCCACACAGACCAACCCTCCAAACAGTTCAGAGTCTATCTGGGTCCCAGACAGTCACAGCCCATTTCTTTCTCCAGCTCCAGATGTCACCCTGCTCCTTAATTTCTCTGGTACTGTCCCAGCTGGTGACTGCTGCCCCAGCCAGGGTACACTAAGTTGTGTGTCTCTTACTGCCTCTTTACCCCCCAGCAACTTTAAGAGTCCAGGTCTCTCCTGGTGTGGTTCTGCGACTTCTCTGCTCTAGGAGGGGAGGGAGCTGCTAATTTGCAATCACTGATCTGTCTCTCCTCCAATGCTCCAGCCACAGCCTCAGTCTCCAGTACAGGGCTCAGGGATCTTTCTGTCTGCCTACAAAATCTCCTTACTGTCCATTTTTAGGTGTCCTCTGCAACCTTTGGCTTCTGAACTTCATCTCAGCTAGGATTCTGTGAGCTGTTCACTCTGTTTTTCAATAAATTGGCTAGGTGTCCCAGTTGGGTGCACATGCAAATGGGTTCAGCTCCCCCTACTTCACTGCCATCTTCCCTGACCTCACTTACTATTTTAATGGCAAACTTGTGCATCTGTCTCTTAAAGGAATTCTTTGATTCACTCATTTGGTCATTCAGTCATTTGGCAAAATTTTGCATGCCTCTGATGGGCCAGGCAACATGTAGAGATTGTGCACCCAGGTGAATATTCTACATCCCTGTGTGGCCCAAGAACAGCCTTCCATGGATGAGCAGTGATTCCTACAGCATGCTTCTATCCTTGCTAATCTACATATAAGGGCTTTTTCCTTTGGAGGCTGCCTCATTCTCCTGGCTTGTGATGAAGTTTCCAATTCTTGTTCCTGACTTTAGAAGGAAATATAGAGATATGACATTAGGTCTTTCGGTTCTGAGCATTATTGTGGGGGGCATCTTAGGCCAGATCATCTTGGCCCCCACCAGAAAGTTTATTTGCCCCATTTGAAACCTTGAGTTGGGCAGAGTAGCTGCCAATGACCCAGAGAAAATGGTGTAGTGTGGATTTTCCCAGGCTTTCTATCAGATGGCCTGAGCTGTAACTGTCCAGGGCCAGGAGGAGTTTGACAGTGCAGACCCCTCAATCACTACCTATGAACATGCTGCCTTTGAAGGAGGAGTATAGGTGGTGAAGGCTAGATGACGAGGGAGTCTCTTTGGCATGTTGTATTACCCAACTAGAGTGTTCTCAAAAATGATATTTCAGAAAGTTTGAGGGAAATGTCCCTCTGTGTGTATGCATTGACAGTAGGGTGACAACAGTAATGTGCTGCTTTCTCATTGTGCCATGTGCTGGCCACTTCGTGCAACTTCATTTTCAATTAAGCATGGTAGGTGATCAGAGGCTTAATCAATGAGTAGCTTCCATAGCAGAAAGCTGCATGCAGTGCTTGAGGAGTGAGTGTAAAAACGAGGTGCTAAGATTAATATGTTGATACATTGTACACTATCTCTTTTCTCCTTTCCTTCCTGACGATTCCTGCCTCTTGATCTTTCTAACTTTCCCAGGACATAGTTATGTCAGATATAGAATGATGGATATTAAAACAAACAGATTTCTAATACATTACCATGAAAATCTAACAACTCAGCTGGCATTTTCTTTGAGACAGAACTATATGAAGAGTCCAGGCTTTGGCATGGCAGTGCATTGTTTGAATCCCATGAGTCCATGAGAATGAAGTGCTCCCTTTTTTGAGTGAACATGTGTCTGTGTAGTTTATGGGCTGGAGTAATATGTAGATCCCATAGTGGGGCTAGGGCAGGGGGATGTGTGGCTTTGAGGTGGTGGGTCCAGAGCATGATCTTTGGGGCCTGGGGACCTGGATTTGTATGTCAGCTTCACTCTTCCTATTTGGTCTTGGCACTCACTATCTCCATGTCTGTCTTCTCTTATAAATCAGGTGGCACAGATGCCACACATCTCATGGGGCAGTTGCTGGGGCACAGCCTCACACATGTACTTTCTTGGTGGAGCTCAGGTTCTCCGTCTTTGTTTCTACTTTTGTAGGTGGAAGGTAATTCCAGCAACACTGACAATGAAGATTTTTCCTGATTCCCAGACTTTGTAAATTTCAAAGTTTTCTAAGAGTGCTCAAGGGACTATGGCAAAAGTCCCTTATCCTCCTTGGAAGATCTCAGTTGTGCAACATGAAAAATTGAGATGGCCTTGGCTGGTGTGCCTCAGTGGATTGAGTGCTGGCCTGCAAACCAAAATGTCATTGATTTGATTCCCAGTCAGGGCACATGCCAGTGTTGTGGGTCAGGTCCCCAGTTGAGGAGCATGTGAGAGGCAACCAATCAAAGTATCTCACACACATGGATGTTTCTCTCCCTGTCTTTTTCCCTTCTTTCCCTCTCCTCTAAAAATAAATAAATAGCATCTTTTAAAAAATGAGATAATTGGCTAGAATAATGGTTCTAAAACCTTTGTGGTTATGGAATATCTTTTTCTGGACATAGGTTCAACATCCCAAACAGATAACGGTCAGGCTGCTCAGCTGAAGCAAGGTCTGAGTCTCACACCCCTTCCCATCTTTTCATGGCCCACTCTTCAGAGAAGCCCATAAAGCAAGCCACATGAGACAATTGGAAAACCAGTTCTCTAAACTCATGGATCTCAAACTTTAATGTGCATTCAGATCCTTTAGCAATCTTGTCAAATGAAACTCTTATTCACCAGTTCTGGGGGAGACCTGGTATTTTGCATTTTTAGCTACATCCAAGGTGATGCCCAGGTGGCTGGTCCATGGATAGCATTTTGGAAAGCAAGGGTCTGATCTCAGAAAACCTTTTACCTTTCATAGCCTTTGATTTTGAGTTCTTTACCTGCTGATGCTCTGATTATATCATCAATTGAAAATTTGTGTAGAATAAATGTCTCTATTGAGAGCAAAATCCTTGATTATGCAGATGTGGAAACTGACCTTCTGGGACATAGAGAAACAGCAAGTACTTGTTTCTCTTCCAACTTTGAGTGTATAAAGCATCTGTAAAAATATTTTGTTAAGAATACAGCTTTGGTTACGAAGCTGTTGAATTATCCATGCAATTGGGGAGAGTTGCACTTTGGTTTTATTTCAATCTGGATCCTAAGGATGTCTAATTATGAGAGGTAATGGACACTTTTGTAAGGGAGCTTCTGTCAGAAACAAGTGTGACCTGCTTTCAGATTCTGGCTAAGGCTTGCCTCTGTCTTCTTAAGTCTAAGTAAAGGTTTAGAACTGTAGATAGCTGTCAGTATATTTGACATCAATGTACTTTCTTTCCTTGTTTTTTTTTTAATATGTTTTATTGATTATGCTATTACAGTTGTCCCAATTTTCCCTCTTTGGCCCCTCCACCCATACCCCATTCCCTCCAGCAATTGCCCCCTTAGTTCATGTCCATGGGTCATGCATATAAGTTCTTTAGCTATGCCATTTCCTATACTGTTCTTAGCCTCCCCCTGTGTATTTTGGCCCTACCAACTTGTACTTCTTAATCCCTGTACCTTTTCCCCCATTCTCCTCCTTCCCCCTCCCAATTGGTAAACCTCCAAATGATCTCCATATCTATGATTCTGTTTCTGTTCTGTTTGTTTGCTTAGTTTGTTTCTTGGATTCAATTGTTGATAATTACGAATTTATTGCCATTTTAATGTTTATAGTTTTCATGCCTTGGTGATGATGAACTCCTTTTGCTTTACCTTGTCTGAGAAGCACTTTATTTGCCTTTCCATTCTAAATTATAGCTTTGCTGGATAGACTAACCTAGGTTGTTAAGTCCTTGCTTTTCAACACTTTGAGTACTTTTTGCCAGTCCCTTGTTGCCTGAGAAGTTTCTTTTAAGAAATCAGCTGACAGTTTTGGGGAAGCTCCTTTGTAGGTAAATATCTCCTTTTCTCTTGCTGCTTTTAAGGTTCTCTCTTTCCCTTTAACCTTTGGCATTTTAATTATGATGTGTCTTGGCGTAGTCCTCTTTGTAACTATCTTGTTTGGGACTCTCTGTGCTCCTTGGAATTGAATGTCTTATTTCCTTCACCAAATTAGGAAAGTTTTCTTTCATAATTTTTTCAAATAAGTTTTCAATTTCTTGCTCTTTCTCCTCTCCTTTTGGCACATCTGTGGTTCAAGTGTTGGTAAATTTGAATTTTCCCAGAGGCTCCTTAGCCTATTTTTGTTATTTTTTATTCATTTTTCTTCTCGTCATTCTGATTGAATGTCTTCTTCTTCCTTATGTTCCAAATCATTGATTTGATTCTCAGCTTCATCCACTCCACTGTTGATTCCCTGTATTTTTTTTTTTATTTCACTTAGTGTAAACTTCATTCCTGCCTGGGTCTTTTTTATGCTGTTGAAGTACCCAGGGAATTCCTTGAGCATGCTAATAACCAGTTTTGAACTCTGCATCTATTAGATTGCTTATCTCCATTTTTTAATTTTTCTTCTGGAGTTTTGCTCTGTTTTTTCATTTGCTCTTATTTCTTTGTCTTCTCATTTTGGCAGCCTCCCTGTGTTGTTCCTATGTATGTATTAGGTAGAGCTTCTTTGACTCCCTTTCTTAGTAGTGTGGCCTATTGTAGAAAAGTGCACCAGTAAGCTGGATGGGATGGAGTCTTATGTAATTGCCAGGGTGGGGCAACCTGTGTGAACCAGTTTGAAGGAGTCTCAGATATGAGGTTGCTTGTCTATGGCTCTGTGTGTGAGGGGGCTCAGAAGTGGGACAATGCTTCTGCCTGCCCTCTGGAGTTTTTTCTGGGAGGAAGCTGTCTCCTGGAACCCTGGTTCCAGATACTTCAATTTCTCCCTGTATGCCTCTGGTGGCCTTCCACTTGCTGCCCCTGTACTGGAGCTCAGAGGCAAGTGATTCTGCATAAGTCCTGAGTCTGTTGAGGGCTCTTTAATAGGAGACTCCTGAGAATCTCAGAGTTTTTTCTGCCTCTCCAATCCCCACTGAATTTTACAGCCAAAAGTTATGGGGACTTATCTTCTTGGCAGTGGAACCCTGGGCTGAATGGTCTGGTATGGGGTGGGTGTCCCTTGCTCCTTAGGTATTCCTCCCAGTTTTTATACACCACACATAGGTATGGGATCACCCTTTCTTTGTGTTTCCATGCCTCTCCATGTATCTCTGGTCTTTGTCCCTCCTACCTGTCTGTATGAATGTGACTTTTTTAATTCCTTGGTTGTTGAACTTCCATACAACTTAATATTCTGACAATTCTGGGTATAGTTGTTTTGTAGTCTAGTTGTAATTTTTACTGTGGTTGTGCAAGGAGGTGAACTGTGTTTACCTATGCCTGCATCTTGACTGGAAGTCTCAATGTTCTTTCTTGATAACTTTAATGATATGGCACCTAAAAAGAAGATTTCTTATAAGTGGCCTCCATCCTTTCTATTCAATGCTGAGTTGAGTGCCCCAAGTTCAATGTTGGTAGAGTACTCTGTTTTCTGCATTCTTTGCTGGGATGTCCCTTGTGTGTGTCCAGAAGACCAGTTGCCACTTTGACAGATTGTAGGGATTTGTTTACCAGACTTTGATTCAGGTCAGTAATGTCATGGTTAAAATGGGGAGCACACTTTAACAAAGAGACAAAGACAATTGAGTTGCTACAGTGGCCAATGTGTTTAAATGTCACTTGTCCTATGAGAAATATGGCATAATGGCCAAGTGTTCATTGTGGCTTTACCCCAGCCTTTCATTAAAATGGATGAAAGCTTTCTCATGGGGGCAGAGGTAGTTTGTGCACCATATAAGAAAGGAAGGGAAAATTAAATGTCAGGTATGTGGGAATCAAACACAAGGGTGTTCCTTTTGTGCTAGATTGGCAAAGAGAATATTTTAGTAGATATGTGTTCTTAGAGCTTGTCAACGGGTTCAGTTAGTATCAGACATGTGAGAAACCCAGGAGCATGACTAACTTTTCCCCTTCAAAAGCTAACATTCTGGTGACTGGTCCATCAGTACCACCATCAGTGGCCATCAGTGACTTTCATTCCTTTTTTCCTTTCTTCCTTGACCTCTTCACTCTTCAGTGTCTGAGCACCTCCTTTGTGCCAGGCATTGGGTCTATAAAGATGGAGAAGACTGGGAACTTTTTCACAGGTCACAGACATGAAAAAAATGTAAGAAGCCTTAAGAAAGGCAACATTCAAAGAATCTGTAATCTCTTAGTGGAGATGTGGGGCTAAAGCTGTGGAGCCCAATGCTGGAGGAGGCTTGATATGAAGTGCAGTGTATTCCTGTAACTTCCCCCTAATATCCATTTCACCACAGGTACATCTGGAGGGCCTGCATGTGAGCCTTCCCTGGACACCTTTTGCAGAGCACAAGGTTCTCTTTTCCCAGCCACCACTTTCCCACTCAGTTCTCCACCCCTGGTATAAAATCAGTAGTGAGATGTAGAGTTGTCACAGATAGAATTCTTAAAGAAAAATTTCTGGAAGAATATCTGGTTTTTCTGATGTTTCCTGAGCTCTCTCAAAGCTGAGGCCTTTTCTCACATGACACAAGCAGATTTCTAATCCCTCTCCACCCAGCCCCCAGCCCCTCCTCTGTGATCCTGGCCTCCCCTGTAGCATAAGCATGCTTCTTAAAGCACAACTTTGTCCAGGGGTTAAATGGGCTCTCAGTGCTTGGTATTCAAGTTCCAGAACTTCCCTAGTCTCAGTTTGTTCATCTGTCAAATGAGGACAATAAAAGCAGTCCTCAAGTCATGGAATTACTACAAGTACAAGATGGCCCTGGCTTAGCCATCACAGTATAAGCTTCATAAAGCTTTAATCACAATATAGCATCACTCAAGACAGCCTTCCCCTGCCTCCTCAGTTATTGTGGCCCTCTCCACCCCCACAGCCTGGAGTCTTTCCCAGTTTTCCAGCACTGGGTGCATTCACCCTCCACATTGCTCTCTAATGGCAGACCCCCTGCCTCCTTACTTCCTGTGTCTTCATGAAGACTCTGAAGCTGGCTTCTGAGACTGCTCCTTCTTCCTGACAACCTCAGAACCCTGTCTGTAGTACTCTTTTTGTGGAAGGTTACACTGGGCAACTTACATTTTTTGTGTGTAGGTGTGTGCGCTATCACCCAGCTACAGAGGAGTGCCTCTGAGGAAACACTGGCAGATGAGTGAGGGGCCCTGCCATAGAGTCAGTGCATGCTAGTGCTAGTTGAGTAAGACATACAAATATGTCAGTAACACTCATTTGAGGTAGGCTGAGACACCATCAACAGAGCTATCTGTGAAGTGATTTGAGGCCTCAGGAAAGGCCAGGGTGCATATCATTAGGAGAGCAAGAATACTTCTGACAGAAGCTGGCTCTGAGCTTCACCCTGAAGAATGGGCAGGATTTTGAAGGTGGTGATACAGGAAGCCACTCGTGAGAAATCAGATTTAAGCTGAAGGGCAGGAGATCAAAGCCAATAAGAACAGCCTAGGCAAAGGAAGAGGGGCAAAAGACCTTCCCACATCTTATCTCCTATGATTCTTGAATCAATCTGGCAAAATAGGTGCTGTTAGATCTGGATAGATGAGAAAACTGAGAGCTGAGAGACTTGAACTTAGCTCTCTCAGTTGGATTCGGGAGAATTGGGATTCAAGCACAGGATTGGCCAACACAGAGTCCTTGTGGCCACCAAACAAGTTGAGAACACAGGATAAGTACTCTGAGCCTTTTGCCCTGATCTATGCTCCTAAAGTGTAGTGCTGGTACTGGATCCTGCATGTACTCTTAGCCAAGCCCTTTTGCTACACATCTCATTTACCATCTGCAAAGCAGGAGGCTCAGCCTCACTGATCACTCCAGCCCAGCTGCAATGCAATTCAGGGTTTTGAATCACATTGCACATCCTTAAGGCAGTTCACATCTTTCTTCAGAGTGCAGGAGAGACTACTGCACTTAAATCAAATGAGTATGAATTTCACAGAATATACTTTATGATGGCAACCAGAGTCACCTTGGTTTATTCACCTGTCATTGGTGCTCTCTTGAGTGCAAGGAGAGGCTGAATCAGAGAGGAGATTTAAGGACCTGCTATGCTTCACACCTTTTCCAAGGCACCATCCTTAAATTTTCATCCCTAATACTGCAGTTGAGAACTGCCAAATCTGGCATATACATTCATCCCCACACTTGAAAGTCCTGCTGATGGATTCTCCAGAATAACCAGTGGTATCAGACTTTCCAACAAATCTGCCACTTACCTCTGGGGATCTGTGTAGTCCAAGGCCATGCAGCTTTATAAATTACATACCTCTTTACTTTGCTACCAACTCCTTCCATATACATGTTCCTACTAGGATAGAACAGAGCTTGGACAGGGATTAACGAGGAGATGATGAAGTGCAATTATCATCTATAGCAACAGCAAATCCATCCTTGCTTTCCTCTCTGTCTTTCAGACATTTTGATATTTGTGCCCCCTTCTCCCTCTGTTCTTCTCTCTTTCTGGCAAAACTACTTTTTGGAGTACCTCCTCTTGTAAAATGCCTCTTATTCATATCAAATCAATGCCAAAGTAGTACTGTCAATTTGCCTCTAAAATAGAGATAGACCACTGCTTTGAACTTCTTGTACAATAGGGAGAGAGAAGAGTTAGTGAAAGTTGCATGTTCTGAGCATCACAACTATGTGCAGAGAGGTAGTTTGGCATGGCTCCTGTGCATTGTCTCCACAGTAGTAAGCAAAGCTAACATTCCTGCAAGATTTTGCAGTTCACAGCATGCTTTCCCATGGGTCCAGGTATTCTGTGTCAGAAAGAATGCCTCTCCAGGTCCTTTTCCTCATCTCCATACCACATTGGATTTTCCCCAGTCTCTTGGGACTGCATTATCATTTTCTTCACTTTAGAGATAAGGCAGTTGAGATTCAAAAAGGGGAAGTAATTTACCTCAGCTTGCACAGTAACTGACTGAAACAGTACTCAACCAGTCCTTCTGACTCTAACTATGGCCATCTGCTCCCTCTACCTACAGAGGGTGAGAGGTAGACTATGGTACCTAGAAGTCCCCTTCATATGTGAGAGACATTCTATACTGTGACTGTACCATTTGGGAATTCAGTATTGACCAATTTAAAAGGTTGTCTTTCCATAGAACAAATACTTCAAAAATTTATATGGAATCATAAACGACCCCAAATAGCTGCTGCAATTTTGAGAAAGAAGAGTAAAGTAGGAGGGATCACAATACCTGACACTAAACTATACTACAAGGCCACTGTAATCAAAACAGCCTAGTACTGGCATAAAAACAGGCACATAGACGAATGGAACAGAACAGAGAGCCCAGAAATAAACCCAAGTCTCTATGGTCAATTAATATTTGACAAAGGAGGCAGCAACATAAAATGGAGTAAAAATAGCCTCTTCAACAAATGGTATTAGGAGAACTGGACAGCTACGTGCAAAAAAAATGAAACTTGAGCACCAACTTACACCATATACAAAAAGAAATTCAAGGTGGATAAAAGACTTAAATATAAAATGTGACACCATTAAAGTCCCGGAGGAGAACGTAGGTAGGAAAATCTGATATTTCACCCAGAAACTTTTTTACTGACTTGTCCCCTAGAACAAGGGACATAAAGGAAAGAATAAATAAATGGGACCTCATCAAAATAAAAAGCTTCTGCACAGCTAAAGAAAACAGTATCAAAATTAAAAGAGAACCAACTGTATGGGAAAACATATTTGCCAATGATACCTCAGACAAGGGTTTAATCTCCAAAATATATAAAGAACTTACATGACTGCACTCTAAGGAGACAAGGAATCCAATTAAAAAATGGGCAGAGGACTTGAACAGACACTTCTCCAAGGAGGACATACAGAAAATCCAAAGACACATGAACTGATGCTCAGTATCACTAGCTATCAGAGAGATGCAAATTAACACCACAATGAGATACCACTTCACACCAGTCACAATGGCCATCATAAACAAAGCAACAAACAACAAGTGTTGGAGAGGTTGTGGAGAAAAGGGGACCCTAGTGCACTCTTGGTGGGACTGCAAACTGGTACAACCATTATGGAAAGCAGTATGGAACTTCCTCAGAAAACTAAAAATGGATATGCCTTTTGACCCTGCGATTCCACTGCTGGGACTCTATCCTAAGAATACTAAAACACCAATCCAAAAGAACCTATGCATCCCAATGTTCATAGCAGCACAATTTACAATAGCTAGATGCTGGAAGCAACCAGGATGCCCATCAGTAAATGAATGGATCAAAAAACTATGGTACATTTACACAATGGAATTTTATGCAGCAGAAAGAAAGAAGGAGCTCCTACCCTTTGCAACAGCTTGGGTAGAGCTGGAAAACATTATGCTAAGTGAAACAAGCCAGGCAGTGAAAGACAAATACCATATGATATCACCTTTAACAGGAACCTAAACAACAAAACAAAGAAACAAGCAAAATATAGCCAAATACACTGAAATAGAGGACAGGCTGACAGTGAACACAGGGGAGAGAAGAGGGAATTTCAGGGGACATTGGGAAGGGTTCACGGGAACAAACGTAAAGGACACATGGACGAAAACTAGGGAGAGGGTGGTAATGGGAGGGAAGTGGGGAGGGTTGGGAGGGGGGCTGAATTGGGAGTAAAAGGGAGAAAACTGTATTTGAACAATGATTAAAATAAAATTTAAAAAAAGAAGAAGAAAAGCTAAAAAAAAAGGTTGTCTTTCTTAGCTGTCTCTTTGGTTTCCGGATTGCTCAATTCAATTTTGTGCCCATCCAGCATAGTTTCTCTCTGCCTATGGTTCAAGAAAACTAACTCCTCTATACCAGTTCCTCCTCCTGTCCACTCAATGTCTTCCTAGCGTCATGTTATACTTCTCATTTCAGCCATGGAAGAAATACAACTCATAGTTTGGGTCCTTGTATAGTATCCTACAATGTAAGTAGCCAGAAGCTAGTCTGCAGAAAAATCTTCTAGTCATGTTCAGGTATGTAAAATTGGCAAATATAAGTTCTCTCCTGTCAGGAATCTACTCAGTGTGAAGTGTGCACAATTATAAACACAACATAGATTTATATTAACTTTGGATGTGGGTTGTCTGAGATGGCATTCTTGAGAATTATTGTGATTGTGAGGCACAGACATGTAGCAGGACTGCAAACATTGGGTAATATACAGAAAAGAGTTAATGTAGCAGGTCTGAGGTGGCCCTCTGCTGGCATCTGAGTGTCACCCAGGTAACATAAAACTAATGAGACTGGAACACTTGTGTTAGACTGTTTTTAGAAACAATGTGGTTTGAACCCCTCCTTTACTTCTGGGTGTCTGGAATTTTGATGCACACTAGTCAGAAGGTGCCTATATGCTCAGCTGTCAATAAAAACCATGGACATTGAGTATGGGCTGCCTTGGATAGAAACATCACACACGTCACTTCAGTTTCATTGCTGAGGGAGGAGTGAGTCGTATGTGGCTGTCATGAGAGGAAAAGAACATAAAGAAGACTGCACATGGGTTCCTTCAGGCTCTTCCTGTGGCTTTTTCCCCTTGTAACCCATCTATGTGTTCTTACTACATTGTCATAATAAATCTTAGCTGTAAGTACAACAGTATACTAAGTCCAGTGAGTCTCCAACTATACAAGACAGAAAAAGTAGGAATAATATATTACAGAGCTATCAGGTAGTTAATTAATGAAAATATGCTCTTCTTATGTCAATTTTACTGAATTCTGAGATGTGTCTAATATTTACTGACTCTTAAAATGTGTACTCTATTATATTTATTTTCTCATTTTACACATTCACATTTGTTCATAATTTTGTATTGGTAATTTTATACTCTTATCCTTAAACAGGGCCCCAACTGTTATAAGCTTCAAGCCCCACAAAAACTGAATCTGCCTCTGTCATGGATTCAAGACTTGACACCTCTTGTTGATTTTGTTATTATCACTCCATTTTTCACAGGTGAGGAAATGAAAACCCAAAGTGGTAAGTCAAGCTTACTCAGCAAAACTGGGGCAGGATGCATATCTTCCAAATACCAATTTAATGCTCTTTTCCCTCCATTTTATAAAGTATTTTGATGAATTGTCTGTAAACGATGGTCATGATGCATTGGCCACACACTGGACAACACTTAGGAGACTGAACTAGTTCCTTTTCTTTCAGTAGGTAGTTAATCTTGAATAAGTCATTTCCCTTCAGGGACACATTTTCTTCTTTTGTAAAACAGAAGGACTGAACTAGATGCTCTTTAGAAGCCTTTCTTTCTCTGATGTTCCCTGAGTTTGTCATTCTAGAAATGCTGAATAATGCAATCATAGTTGAAACCATTCCTCTTCTCATACTTGGTTCTTCCCCATCTCTAAAGGGAGAAATGAAATACTGACCTCTCCAGGTTGTTGGGAAGCCCTCACACCATTCATGATAGAGCAAGTGATCAAAAGTTGCTTTCTTCCTCTGTCCAATCAGGAACAAATGTTTTTATGTATAATTTTCACTCCTCCCCTTTGGAATCAGAGGCTATTTGATCTGCAAACATAAATTTTTTAAAAAGGAAAATAAAATACACATATTTTGCTTTTAAAACTTTAAAAATGGAAGTATAATTTACAAACAAAAATGCAATAATATTAAGTAAACAGATTAATGAATATTCACAGTTAACACAACAGTAACCAGCATTTAATTAAGAAATAGAACATTAATGAGTGGATCCAAGATGGTGGAGGAGTAAAAGGAAGATACATGAACCTCCTCCCAGGACCAATCTGGAATTACAACTGAATTATACAGAAATCATCCAGAATAACCAATTGAGCATAGGTTGTAGAGAAACCTTGTAACCAGGGACAGATAGAAGAAAATATTTCACCACAACGTGACTGGTATGGAGTGTGGAGGAGATGCGAGAGGGCTGGCTAGACTCCCATGGGCAGCAGCTGAGGTTCCAGAGGGATATTTCAGTGGACAGGGGATTCCTGCTAAGAAGCATGAGGTCTGAAGCCCAAGCTGGGCTCCCCAGCCTATAGCACCAGAGCTGGAAAGGAATCCAGATAACATTAAGGTGCGAAAAGCAACAGGGTCTCTGTTGGCAAAGGAAAGGTGGCTGTAGACTCAGAGAGCCTCTTAAAGGGTCAACACACAAAATTTCATGTGCAGCCACTTACCCTGGGCTCCAGCCATGGGAGGGCAGGAAGGACTAGAGACACCTGAAGGGAATCTGGGTTTGGTGGATCTGGAAAGAAAACTAAATGAAAAACTTCCAGGATCTCTGTGCTGAGTCATCCTCCATACTGCAGAAGCTGTTTTTTGTTTTTTGTTTTTTGTTTTTTTTCCAGGCATTGCACTCCCCTCCAAATAGTATCAGTCTGAGGGGAAGCAGTAAGCCCAACCAAAAGACATAGGGTAGCTGAATGGATAAGAAAACAAGCTTGTATGTGTGTGTGTGTGCATGTGTGTGTGTGTGCGCGCACACACATACAGTAACCAGAAGTTACCAGCATACCAGCAGTTAACCAGCAGTTGTGTGCGCACACACACACACACACACACACACACAGCCTCGACAGGAGACATCTCAAATCAAAAGATACACACAGACTAAAGGTAAAAGGATGGGAAAAGGTATTTCATGCAAATAAAAATGAAAAAAGCTGGGGTAGTAGTAATGATATCTGACAAAATTGACTTTAAAACCAAGGGTATAATAAGAGACAAAGAAGGACACTACACCAAAAGAGGGCATGATCCTGGTAAACATTTATGCAGCCAACATAGGAGCACCTGAATATGTTAGGCAAGTCTTGATGGACATAAAAGGAGAGATCAACAGAAATACACTCATAGTTGAGGATTTTAACACCCCATTGACTTCAATTGGTAGATCTTCCAGAAAGAAAATCAACAAGGAGACAGCAGCTTTAAATGACAGACTAAACCAGATGGATTTAATTGATGTCTTCAGAGCATTTTACCTCAAGTCAGCAGAATATACATACTTTTCAAGTGCACATGGAATACTTGCTAGCATACACCACATGTTAGGACACAAAACAAGACTCAATAAATTAAAGAAGATTAAAACAACATCAAACATCTCTGACCACGATGCTATGAAACTAAAAATCAATCACAAGAGAACACTGAAAAATAAGCAAAGACACGGAAGCTAAATAATATGTCATTAAACAACGAATGTGTGAACAATGAGATCAAAGAAGAAATTAAAAGATAACTTGAAACAAATGAAAATAAGGACACAATAATCCAAAATCTGTGGGACACTGGGAAAGCAATCCAAAAAGGGAAATTGACCTGGCTGGTATAGCCCAGCGGATTGAGTGTGGGCTGCAAACCAAAGTGTCATCAGTTCAATTCCCAGTCAGGGCACATGCCTAGGTTGCAGGCCCCCCCCCAGTAAGGAGTGCTTACTGGGCACTCCTTACAGGCAAGCACAAATTTATATTTCTCTCCCTCTCTTTCTCCCTCCCTTCCACTCTCCCTCTCTCTCTCTCTCTCTCTCTCTCTCTCTCTCTCTCTCTCTCTCTCTCTCTAAACAAACAAAGAAACAAATAAAATCTTTAAAAAAAAAAACAAAAAGGGAAATTGATAACATTACAGGCCTATCTAAAAAAAAAGATAAAGCTGAAATAAATAACCTAACTTCACACTTAAAGAAACTTGAAAAAGAACAACAAAAAAAAAGCCTAAAGTTAGTAGAAGGAAGGAAATAATAAAGATCAGAACAGAAATAAATAAAATAGAGTCTAAAAAATGTTACAAAAGATCAATGAATCTGAGAGCTGGTTATTTGTTTTTTTTTTCTTTAAAGATATTTATTAGCCCTGGCTGGCATAGCTCAGTGTATTGAGCACAGGCTGCGAACCAAGGCATCGCAGGTTCAATTCCCAGTCAGGGCACATGCCTGGTTTGCTGGCCAGGTCCCCAGTGGGGGCCACATGAGAAGTAACCACATATTGATGTTTCTCTCTCTCTCTTTCTCCCTCCTTCCCCCCCCTAAAAATAAATACATAAAATCTTTTAAAAAAAAGTAACTCACCAGAGTATTAAAAAAAAGATTTTTATTTATTTTTAGACAGAAGAAAAGGGAGGGAGAAAGAGAGGTAGAGAAACATCAATGGGTGGTTGCCTCTTGTGCACCCCCTACTGGGGACCTGGACAGCAACTCAGGCTTCTGCCTGACCAGAAATCGAACCAGGTACCCTTTGGTTCTCAGGCTGGCACTCAATCCACTGAGCCACACCAGTCAGGGTCAAGAGCTGGTTATTTTGAAAGATAAACAAAATTGATACACCATTAACCAGTCTCATCAAGAAAAAAAGAGGGCCCAAATAAGTAAAATCAGAAATAAAAGAGGAGAAATAACAACTGACACCAAAGAAATACAAAGGATTATAAGAAAATATAAGAAAATATCATGAACAATTATATGCCAATAAACTGGAAAACCTGAACAAAATGGATGAATTCCTAGAAACATACAGTCTCTCAAAAGTAAATCAAGAACAATCAGAGGATCTGAATAGGCAGATTACACCTAGTGAAATGGAAAAAGTAATAAAAATACTTCCCTCAAAACAAAAGCCCTGGACCAGATGACTTCACAGGAGAATTTTACCAAACATTCTGAGAACTAATACCTCTCTTTTTCAACATATTTCATAAAATTCAAAAGGAAAAACATCTCCCAAACTCATTGTATGAGGCCAGCATTATCCTAATTTCAAAATCAGATAAAGACACTACAAATAAAGAAAATTACAGGCCAATATCCCTGATGAACATAGATGCTAAAATCCTCAACAAAATATTAGCAAGCTGACTTCTGGCCAAGATAGAGACATAGGTAGACACACTGTGCCTCCTCACACAACCAAAATAAAGACAACAACAACTTAGAAACAAAATAACAACCAGAACTGACAGAAAACTGAACTGTGTGGAAGCCCGACAACCAAGGAGTTAAAATAGACACATTCATCCAGATCAGTAGGCAGGGAGGAGTTGGACAGCTGGGCAGAGAGGTGTCATGGAACAAAAAGTGGTGGCACCAGGTGCACAAGGCACCCTGGGCACAGAAGACAGCAGTGGGCAGACCCTGGGTGTACAGGCGGTGGCTGGCAGACCCTGGGCACAGGATGGTAATGGGCAGACCCAACAAAGCGGTGATTGTGAAGCGAGGCACTGCATGCCAGGCAGCTGGCTGACCCAGCAGTCCCACATTTGCATCCAGAAAACACAGGCAAAACTGGGGAGTGAGACAGACCACGCAGCCCAGGGTCCCAGCTCTGGGAAATAAGGCCTTGAAACACTAATTGAAAACACCTGTGGGAGTTGAAGTACAGGGAGAGACTCCCAGCCTCATGGGAGAGTTCATTGGAGAGACCCACAGGGTCCTGGAATGTACACAAGCCCACTCACATGGGAATCAGCACCAGAAAGGCCCAGTTTGCTTGGGGGAAGTGGCAGAAGGGACTGAAATCTGACAGAGAGCAGAACAAGTGCCATTGTTCCCTCTCTGACCCCTGCCCCACATACAGCATCACAACCCAGCAAAGTGGGTTACTTCACCCTGGTGAACACCTAAGGCTCCACCCCTCACTACATAACAGGTGCGAAAAGACAAAAAAAAAATGGCCCAAACTAAAGAACAGATCAAAGCCCCAGAGCAAATACAATTAAGCAACGAAGAGATAGCCAACCTACCAGATGCACTGTTCAAAGTACTGGTGATCAGGATGCTCACAGAATTGGTTGATTTTGGTCACAAATTAGATGAAAAAATGAAGGCTACACTAAGTGAAATGAAGGAAAATGCACAGGAAACCAACAGTGATGGGAAGAAAACTGGGACTCAAATCAATGGAGTGGACCAGAAGGAAGAAAGAAACCACCAAACAGAAAAGAATGCAGAAACAAGAATTCAAAAGAATGAGGTGAGGCTTAGGAACCTCCAGGACATCTTTAAACATTCCAACATCTGGATTATAGGGGTACCAGAAGGGGAAGAGGAAGAGCAACAAGTGGAAAAATTATTTGAACAAATAATAAAGAAATTCCCCAATCTGGCAAAGGAAATAGACTTCCAGGAAGTCCAGGAATCTCATAGAGTTCCAAAGAAGCTGGACCCAAGGAGGAACACACCAAGGCACATCATAATTACATTAGCCAAGATAAAAATGAAGGAGAGACTCCTAGATGCAGCAAGAGATAAGGAGATAGTAACCACAAAGGAGTTCCCATCAGACTGTCAGCTGATTTCTCAAAAGAGACCCTGCAGGCAAGAAGGGGCTGGAAAGAAGTATTCCAAGTCATGAAAGGCAAGGAACTACATCCAAGATTGTTCTATCCAGCAAAGCTTTCATTTAGAATGCAAGGGCAGATAAAGTGCTTCTCAGATAAGGTCAAGTTAAAGGAGTTCATCATCACCAAGCCCTTATATGAAATGTTAAAGGGACTTATCTAAGAAAAAGAAGATAAAAAAACATGTATGGTAAAATGACAGCAAACTCACAATTATCAACAACCACACCTGAAACAAATCCAAAAACAAACTAAGCAAACCACTAGAACAGGAGCAGAACCACAGAAATGGAGGCCACATGGAGGATTAGCAACAGGGGAGTGGGAGGAGGTGAGGGGGGGGGAAGGTACAGAGAATAAGTAGCATAGATGGTAGGTAGAAAATAGACAGGGGTAGGGCAAGAGTAGTATGGGAAATGTAGAAGCTAAAGAACTTATGACACATGGACATGAACTAAAGGGAGGAATGTGGGTGGGAGAGGGTGTGCAGGGTGGACTGGAATGAAGGGGGGAAATGGGACAACTGTAATAGCATAATCAATAAAATATATTTAAAAATAGCAAGCTGAATACAGCAATGCGTCAAAAAGATCATAGGCCATGATCAGGTGGGATTTATTCTGAGAATGCAGTATTCACAAATCAATAAATGTGATTCACCACATAAACAAAATAAAGGATAGAAATCACATGATCGTATCAATTGGTGCAGAAAAAACATTTGTTAAAAATCCAGCACCATTTATAGTAAGAACTCTCAGCAAAGTGAAATTAGAGGGAACATACCTAAACATAATAAAGGCCACATATGACAAACCCACTGTCAGCATCATACTCAATGGGAAAAAACTGCAAGTGTTCCCCTTAAGATCAGGAACAATACACGAATGTCTGCTTTCACCTCTTATTCAACACAATAGTGGATGTCCTAGCACAGCAAGCAGACAAGAAGATGAAATAAAATTCATCCAAATTGGAAAAGAAGAAATATAACTGTCATTATTTGCAGATGACATTATACTGTATACCGAGAATCCCAAAGATTCCACCATGAAACTACTAGAATTGATAAATAAATTCTGTAAAGTAGCAGTATACAAAATTAATATCCAGAAATCAGTTGCATATTTATTTATATGTCAATAATGACCTAACAGAAAGGAAAATTAAGAAAATGATCCCATTCACAATTTATATAAAAATAATAAAATAGAGGAATAAACCTATCTAAAAATGTAAAAGACTTGTATTCAGAAAATTATAAGACACTGAAGAAAGAAACTAAAGAAGATACAAATGGTGGAAGCACCTACTGTGTTTGTGGATAGGCAGAATTAACATTCTTAGAATGTCCATACAATCTATATGGACATTTGCAATGTCCATAAGCAATCTATAGATTAAACACAATTCCTATCAAGATTCCAATGACATATGTCACAAAACTAGAACAAATATTCAAAAATTTATATGGAACCACAAAGGGCCCCACATAGCAACAGTGATCCTGAGAAAGAACAAAGTTGGAGGAAACATGCTACTTAATATCAAACTGTACTATAAGACCATAATAATCAGAACAGCTTGGTACTTGCATAAAAACAGGCGCATAGATCAATGGAACAGAATAGAGAGCCCAGAAATAAACATACACCTTTATAGTCCATTAATATTCAACAGAGGAAGCAGGCAGATACAATGGGCTAAAGATAGTTTATTCAATAATTGGTGTTGGGAAAATTGGACAGTTACTAATTTTAATGTAGAAAAAATGAAACTAGACCACTTTATGACACCAAACTCAAGAATAAATTCAAAATGGATCAAAGACTTAAATGTTGGACCCCAAACCATAAAAGTCATAGAAGAAAACATAGATAGCAAAATCTCAGACATTGCTCAAAGCAATATTTTATTGGATATATCTCCCCAGCAAGGGAAACAAACAAACAAACAAAAATAGACAAATGGGACCGCATCAAACTAAAAAGTTTTTGCACAGCAAAGGAAGTCATCAACAAAATAAAAGACAACCCACAGAATGGGAGAGCATATTCACTGATACATCTGATAAAGGGTTAATATCAAAAATTTATGAAGAACTTACAAAACTCAACACCAAAACAAAACAAACAACCCAATTAAAAATGGGCAAAGAACGTGAATAAGCACTTCTCCAAAAAGGACATACAGATGGCCAATAGACATATGAAAACATGCTCAACATCACTAATCATCAGAGAAATGCAAATTAAAACCACAATGAGATCATCTCTCAGCTGTCAGAATGACTAACGTCAATAAATTAACAATTGCTGTTGAGGATGTGGAGAAAAGGGGACACTTTTGCACTGTTGGAGGGAACGCAGATGGGTGCAGCTACTGTGGAAAGCAGTATGGGGATACCGCAAAAAAATAAAAAAGGATCTACCTTTTGACCCAGTGATCCCACTTCTGAGAATATATCTGAAGAAACCCAAAACACTACTTCAAATGAATATTACCACCCCTATGTTCATTGCAGTGTTCTTTACAATCACCAAGATATCATAGCAGCCTGCTTGTCCATCATTAAATGACTGGATAAAACACCTATGGGACATTTACACAATGGAATACTACTTAGCCATGAAAATAAGAAAATTTTACCTTTGCAACAGTATGGATGGGTACTCATGGACATGAGCAACAGTGTGGTGCTTGATGGGGGGAGGGGCTATAAGGGGACTAAATGGCAATGGAAAAGATACAATAAAGATTAAATTAAAAAATAAATAGAACATTGCTAGAACTCCCTTGTGCTCCTGTCCAAGCCACTACTTCTGCCCAAATGTAACCCCTATTTTTGACTTGCAACATCTTTGATTGCTTTATGTAAATGGAATTCCACATTATGTACTTTTACTTAATGTTGTTCATGAGATTCATCCATGTTGTTGTGTGAACAGTATTTCCTTTTTTCTCATTGCCATAAAATACTGTATTCCATTTTATCATTATATTGTAATTGATCTATCTCTTCCACTGTGGACATTGGCATGGTTTCCATGTTTGTGCTGTTACAAAAAAAGCTGCTGTAAACATTTGTATTACTTTCTTTGGTAAATATAGGTATATGTTGCATGTATGTTGAGAGGTGGAATTGATAACTTATGGGTGTACATATATTTAACTTTAGCAGTATTGTCAAATACTTCTTGTTGTGGTTGTAACAACTTACACTACAAACAGCAATGTGTGACTTCCAGTTACTCTCCACCCTTGGTAACACACGCTGTGACTTAGGTGGGTGGGCAGAGGGATCTTATTTTGGTTTGTTTGTTTCTTTCTTTATTTACATAAAGCAAACTTCTGCAATATGGAATTTCATGACTTTGGACTGAAGCACAGACCCATGTATCCTTCACCACAGTCAAGATACAGGGAAGTGCCACCACCTCCCAAATTGCCTGGTTTTGCCTCTTTGCATTCCATCCTCTCCCATTCCTAAACTCTGTCAACCACTGGTCTGATCTCCATCCCTACAGTTTTACCTTTTCTAGATTGTCAAGTAAATGGAATCGTGTGATATGTATTCTTTTGTGTCTGGTTTCTCTCATTTAGCAAAACACCTTTGAGATTCTTCCATATGGATATATGTATCAGTAGTTCACTCCCTTTTATTTGTTGGTAGTAGTCCATTGTATGGATGTACCACATTCTGCTTATCTGTTCACCAGGTGAGGGACATTTGGTTTGTTTCCAGTTTTTCTCTATTATGAAAAAGTTGTTATAAATATTTGCATACAGGTTTTTGTGTGAACATAAGTTTTTGTTTCTCTTGAGTAAATTTCCAGGATCAGGATTGCTGGGCTACATAGGAAATTAATGTTTACTTTTATAAGAACCTGGCAAATATTTGCATAGTGTTTGTATGATGCAGACCCTGGCTCATGGGGTCCGCTACATTGTGGATGGGGGAGAGACATTCACACAGATGACCGAGTCCTGTGGAGGAAAAGGGCGAGCATGGCTTTTCTCTCAAGGGGAGCAAAAGCCTTGGCCCTTGCTGTGACTGGCCTTTTTTGGGTTTCTCAGCACATTACATGATGGTTCTTAGTTACTATGCACAGGTTGGCTTTAGGTGGTTACCTTTTACAGAAAACAAAGGAGCCAATGCTGCTAATCACATCACCAAAAAAGGGATATTTGCAAATGAAAAAGGGAAAAGCAGTTGAACAAGTTACACTCCATATTGGGGAGTTTTAGCATGGATTTTAGGAAGTTACAGTAAGCACTTACTGTCTCAATTCAGTGTGAGGGAGTTTTAGCAAAAGCAAGTCTCAAAGTGGCCTAGGTACATTGCAGGCCTGATTCTCCATGGGAGAACCTATCCATGGGCATGGGTCCTGTGCATCATCTCCCAGTAGGAGCTGGGCCCATGCATGCAGAAAGGTCTCCTAGAGTTGTACTGTTTTGCATTTCCACTTGCAGTCTATGAGAGTTCCAGTTGTTCCACATCCATGTCAGCACTTGTTGTTGCTTGCTTTTAAAAAATTTAGCCATTTTGAGGTGTGTAGTGGTATCTCATTGTAGTTTTAACTTGCATATCTCTGATGCATAAAAATGTTGAGCACATTTCTGTATGCGTATATAACTTTGGTGAATTTTCTGTTCAGATCTTTTGCCCATATAAAAAGTTGAGGTCCTCATTTTCTTATTATTAATTTTTTAAATTTATTTTGAAATAATTATAGATTCAGAGGAAGTTGCCAAGAAATCTACAAATATATTCATTCAGCCTCCACCAATGTGAACATTTTGCATAACTAGAATACAGTGTTAAGACCAGAAAATTGACATTAGTACAATCCACAGAGCTTATTCAGATTTTGCCAGTTATACATGACAGTGTGTGCATGTTTCCATGCAATTTTATCACATGTAACTTCCACCATAATCAAGGTACAGAACTGTACCATCACTGCATGGTCATCACACATCATAGATACTCCTTTATAGCCTCTCCAACTTCCTACCCCACATCCTTTAACCTTGGAAATCACTATTTTGTTCTCCATCTCTATAATTTTGTTAGTACAAGAATATTACATATATGACGTACCTTTTGCTATTGGATTTTTTTCCACTGAACGTAATTCCCTGGAGGTTCATTCAAGTTGTGGCCTGTATCAATAATTTATTTCTTTTTATTTCTGGATAGTATTTCATGGTATGGAAGTATTATAACTTAACCATTCACACATTTTGGTAGTTTCTAGATTTTAGCTCTTAGAAACAAACTCACTATGAACATTCATTTACAGGTTTCTGCACTAACATAAGTTTCTATTTTTCTGTGATAAATGTCCAAGAGTACAAATGCTGCATCATCTGCTAAGTCCATTTTAGTTTTTAAAGAAACTTCCAAACTATTTTCCAGAGTGGCCATACTATTTTATATTTTGACCACCAATATATGTGATCCATTTTCTTGGCATCCTCACTAACATTTGGTGTTGTCACAATTTTTTTCATTTTAGGCACTTTGGTAGGCTTGTAATAATATCTCATTATGGTTTTCATTTGCATTTCCTTGATGGCTAATGATGTTGACTAACTTCTCATGTGCTTATTTGCCATCTGTATAGCCACTTTGGTTCAATATCTCTTTATGTCCTTTGCCCATGTTCCAGTGGGATTTTATTTGTTTATTCATTCATTCATTCATTCATTCATTCATTTAGATGTTGAGTTTGAGAAGTCCTTATATATCTCGATATGTCTTTCACAGTATATACAATTTGAAAAGTTTTCTCTCAGCCTATAATTTGTCTTTTCATCTCCTCTACAGGGTCTTTCACAAAACAGAAGTTTTTAGATTTGATGAGATACAATTTAATGATTTTTACTTTTACAGGTTATGCTTTAAATCTATTGGGCATCTTTGTGTAGATCTATTTCTGTGTCCTATATTCTGTTCCATTGATCTGTATGTCTATATCTTTTCAGTACCACATTGTCTTTATGATCATTGTTATTGTTAAATTTAGAGAGTTCTTTATATATTTTGAATACAAGTTCTTCTTCAGATATGGTAGGTCCTCAAATAACATTGTTTCATTTAACATCTTTTCTTGTAACATTTATGAGGTGCCATAGAAACTTAACTGCTTTTTTTTTCAGTTATTGATTTTAGAGAGGGAAAGGATGAGAGACAAAGAAACATAGAGAGAAACATTATTATTTGTTTTCCACTTATTTATGCATTCATTGGCTGATTCTTGTATGTGCCCTGACCAAGGATTGAACCCATAACCTTGGCATATCCAGGGGAATGCTCCAACTAACTGAGCTCTCCAGCCAGGGTGGAACTTAACTCTTGTTTGTATCAGTTATCTTGTGATAAAATTGGTTTTATTATATATTATTTCACTTAAAGATGTAGAACTTATTGATGAGATTAAGTAAAGACTGTATGTGATTTGTGGAGGTTTTTCCCCCTGTCTGTGATTAGTGTTTCATTGTCTTAACAATGTCCTTTATAGATATCTTTATTGATTTCCAGTCTGGCCTTTTAATGATAGCTATCCTTTAAAAATTCACTGAGGGTTTTTTTTTTCTTCATGAATGGCCCATAATATGGTTAATCTTCATGAATGTTCCATGTGTAATTGAGAAGAATGTGTTGGGTAGAGATTATGTGTGTGTGTGTGTGTGTGTGTGTGTGTGTGTGTGTGTTAGGTCAGGTTGGTTGAAGTGCTTTTCACGTCATCTAATTCCTCATAATTTCTTGCCTACATGTTCTATCAATTACTGGGAGAGGAGTGATGAAATTTTCACTTGTAATTGTGTACTCTTTGTTTTTTTTTTTCTCTCCTTCAGGAGTGTCAGTGTTTATGTAATGAATTTTTAAGCTCTATTAAGTGTGCAGACATTTAGAATTTTTATATCTTATTGGAAAGATGACTTCTTTATTACGTAATGTTTATTTCTGAAAATATTCTTTGTTCTGAAGTTGTTGTTGTTGTTGTTGTTGTTGTTGTTTGGTCTGATGTTACCATAGCTATGCTGGTACGATATTTTGCTATTTTTGCTTTAAACAGTAAGTTAAGAATTGATTTATTTTACCTTTATTTCTGTTTTAGTAATCTTAATTTATTTGTCAAGATGCATATTTCAAATATATTTCTTTAGCCTGAAGAAGTTCTTTAAGATTTTTTTGTAGACTAAGAGTACTGGCTATGATTTTCATCATTTTTTTTGAGAATGTCTATTCCTCCTTCATTATAAAAATTATCCTATAGAGATATAATTTATATACTGAATAATTCACCTCTTAAAGTATGCACATCAATGATTTTTATTGAATTTACAAACTTCTGCAACCATCACTCAAATTCAATTTTATTTTCTAATTATATTTTATTGATTGTACTATTACAATTGTCACAATTTTCCCCCTTTGCCTCCCTCCACTCAGCATCCCCTACTCCCTCAGGCAATTCCCACACCATTTTTCATGCCCATGGGGCATGCGTATAAGTTCTTTGGCTACTCCATTTCCTATACTGTACTTTAAAACCCCATAGCTATTCTGTAACTACCTATTTGTACTTCTTAATCCCCTCACTACTTCACTCATTCCCCTATATACCTCTCCTATCTGGCAACCATAAAAATGCTCTCTGTATGAACTACACGGTTTCGCAAAGTCTTTTGGAAGATCAGCAGAGTCTATGCCTGACCAGTATCACCCTTTCTTGACATAATCTAGTTATGACCAAGATGCAGGTGTAGATAGAAACACTTCACTTCCTTGCACAACTAAAAGAAGAAAAACAACCAATTTAAAGACAAAAAAAAAAACAAACAAAAACCAGAACTGCCAGGAAATCAAAGTCCATGGAAGTATAACAACCAAGGAGTGAAAGAAGAAATATTCATTCAGACTGGCAGGAAGGGCAGGAAGGGGCATCCAGGTTGGAGAGAATGCACAGCAAAGCAGAAGCTGGAGGACAGGGTAGGTGAAAGGTAACTGGTGGTCCCACACTTGTGAGAAGATGAACCAGGAGCAACAACTGGGGAGCAAGACAAACCATGCAAACCAGGGTTCCAGCACAGGGAATAAAGCCTTAAACCTCTGGCTGTAAAAACCTGTGGGGGTTGCTGTGTTGGAATAAACTCCCAGCCTCACAGGAGAGCTCGTTGCAGAAACTTACAGGGTCCTAGAATGTACACAACCCACCCACATGGGAATCAGCACCAGATGGTCCCACTTTGACTGTGGGTATCAGGGGAAGTGACTGAAAGCTGGCCAAGAGCCGTAAGCACCATTATCCCCTCCCTGACAACTCACCCACATACAGTGCCACAATGAAGTAACATGGGTTGCCCCACCATGGCAAATGCCTAAAGCACTGCCCCTTACTGCATAGTAGGCATGTCCAGACAAAAATGTATGGCGCAAATGAAAGAACAGATCAAAGCTCCAAAAATAGAACTAAGAAATGAAGAGCTAGCCAACCTATCAAATGCAGAGTTCAAAACACTGTTAATCAGGATGCTCACAGAAAAGGCTGAGTATGGTCACAAAATACAGGAAAAAGCGAAGGCTACACAGCGTGAAATAAAGAAAAATATACAGAGAATTGACAGTGAAGGAAAGAAAACTGGGACTCAGATCAATGATTTGGAGCAGGAGAAAGAAATAAACATTCAACCAGAAAAAAATGAAGAAACAAGAATTCAAAAAAGTGAGGAAAGGATGAAGAACCTCTGAGACAACTTTAAAAATTCCACCATCTAAATCATAATGGTGCCAGAAGGAGAAGTGGAAGAGGAAGAAATTGAAAACTTATTTGAACAAATAATGAAAGACAACTTCCCCAATCTGGCAAAGGAATTATACTTCTAGGAAGTCAAGGAAGCTTAGAGAGTCCCAAAGAAGTTGGGCTCAAAGAAGCACACACCAAGGCACATCATCATTAAGTTACCCAAGATTAAAGATAAGGAGAGAATTTTAAAAGCATCAAGAGGAAAGGAGAGAGTTACCTACAAAGGAGTTCCCATTAGACTATCAGCTGATTTCTCAAAAGAAACCTTACAGGCAAGAAGGGGCTGGAAAGAAGTATTTGAAGTCAGGAAAGGCAAAGACCTACATCCATGATTACTCTATGCAGCAAAGTTACCATTTAGAATGCTTCCCAGATAAGCACTTCCCAGATAAGGTCAAGTGAAAGGAGCTCATCATCACCAAGCCCTTGTTATTCAAAATGTTAAAGGGAATTATCTAAGAAATAGAAAAGGATAAAAAATGCAAACAGTATAATGACAATAAACTCACAACTACCAACAACTAAACCTAAAAAAAATAAATTAAAAAAAAACTAAGCAAACAACTTGAACAGGAACACACTCACAGAAATAAAGATTACATAGAGGGTTATCAGCAGGGAGGGGGAGAGGGGAGAATGGGGGGGAGAGTTACAGAGAATAAAAAGCATAAATGGTAGATACAAAATAGACAGGGGGAGGTTAAGAATAGTATAGGGAATGGAGAAGCCCAAGAACACATATGTACAACCCATGGACAAAAACTAAGGGGGGGTGGTGAATGCAGGAGGGTAGGAGGGTGCAGCATGGAGGGTGATAAATGGGAGAAATAATTGGGACAATTGTAATAGCATAATCAATAAAATATACTTTAAAATGCTCTCTATATCAGTGATTCTGTCTGTGTTCTTGTTTGCTTAGTTTGATTTTCAGATTCAACTGTTAATAGGTATGTATTTATTGCCACTTTATTATTATTAATTGTGATATTCTTGTTCTAAAATAAGTCCCTTTAGCATTTTATATAATAATGGTTTGGTGCTGATGAACTCCTTTAGTTTTTTATTGTCTGGGAAGTTCCTTATCTGCCCTTCCATTCTAAATGATAGCTTTGCTGGGTAGAGCAATCTTGGCTGTAGATCCTTGCTTTTCATGACTTTGAATATTTCTTGCCAATCCATTCTAGCCTCCAAAGTTTATTTTGAGAAATCAGTTGATTCTTATAGGAATTCCCCTTTAGTTAACTAACTTCTTTTCTCTTGCTGTTTTTAAGATTCTTTTTATCTTTAACCATTTCATTTTAATTATGATGTGTCTTGGAGTGCCATTTTGTATTCATCCTGTTTGGGTCTCTGTGATTCCTGGACTTGCATGTCTATTTCCTTCACCAAAGAAGGAAAATGTTCTTTCATTATTTTTTCAAATAAATTTCCAATTTCTTAAGCCATTCAGTGAAAGACAAATACCATATGATCTCACCTATAAGTGGAACCTAATAAATGAAACCAACACACAAGAAAAATATAACCAGAGTTATTGACATAAAGAACAAACTGAGAGTAACCAGAAGGGAGGTGGGAGAGGATAATGGGGGAAAAGGGGGAAGTGCCATTAAGCAACATGTATATAGGACACATGGACAAATCCAAAAGGGGTAGGTTTGAGGGTAGGAGGTGAGGATGGGTGGGGCAGGGGGGCATGGTGGGTGGAAAAGGAACACAACTGTACCTGAACAATAAAAAAGAGAAAAAATGAAGGAAAAAAGTTGCCAATTATCTGCTCTTTCTCTTCTCTTTCTGGCACCCTTGTGATGCAAATGTTGGACCTCGAAGTTGTCCCAGAGGCTGCTTACACTATCCTTGTTATTTTGTATTCTTTTTTTCTTCTTGTTGTTCTGGTTGGTTGTTTTTGTTCCTTATGTTCTAGATCATTGATTTGATTCTAGGCTTCATCCATTCTACTGTTGTTTCCCTGTAAATTGTTCTTTGTTTCAATTAGTATATCCTTCATTTCTGACTGGATCTTTTTTATGCTGTTGAGGTCCTCACTAAGTTCTTCAGCATCCTTACAACCAGTGTTTTAAACTCTGCATCTTGTAGATATCTCATCTCCATTTTATTTAGTTCTTTTTCTGGAGTTTTCATTTTTTCTTTCATTTGGGCCATGTTTCTTTCTATCCTAATTTTGACAGCCTCCCAGTGTTTTTTTCTATGTATCAGGTAGACAGCTATGTCTCCCTATCTTGGTAGTGTGGTCTAATGTAGTAGATGTTCTGTAGGGTCCGGTGGCACAGCTTCCCCTATCACCCAAGCTGGGTACTCAAGGTGCACCCTTCATGTGGTCTGTGTATACTCTTCTCTTGTAGTTGAGCCTTGATTGCTGTTGGCAGGTCAATGGGAGGGATTTACCCAAAACAGTTGGCTGCAAGGACTGGCTGTAACCACTCACCACTAACCTCCACTTTCTGAGGAGGATCAGCTGTGCAGGGGCAGGTGGTGGTGCTCCAACATGATCTGTAACTGTACACTGGGTGTGCAGGCTCTGGGGTTTTCTGGGTGGTGCAGGGCAAGGTCAGTCCCCATCTGTCTTCTGCCCAGGAGTACCCTGCCTGAGCTATAAAGCAATCTGAGATGGGTTCAACTTGTGCTAGGCTTGGATATTCCCAGATGAAGCTAAATTGTGAATTTAGGCTGGTTGCACTAGTGCCAGGTCTGGGACCAGTTAGCAAAAGGTGCAGGGGAACTGAGGGTTCAATGAGGCCTGCTGTTGCTTGTTTGAAAGGATTTAGGAAGATGTGAAGCATGAGCCAAGACCAGCCATTCACACAGAAAAGTCTCAATTAACAGCTTGGGTGGGCCCTTACAATGGGTGGGACACAGTCTTAGCAGATCGCCAGGGTGGAGCAGTGTTAGCCTAGTTGGTGGAGACTCAGATATTGTACCAACCTGCTAGCTCCATGGCTCTGTGGTTGGAGGGCTCAGAAAAGGGGCAATGGCCTCTCCTCAGCTTTCTATCTTGGAGAAAGCTGTCCTCCAGCTCCCGCCTTGATGTCAGACACACTTCGGTTTCTCCCTTTATGCCACTGGTGCCTTTTAAGCTTCTACCCTGGTGCTGGAGTCAGAGGAAGTGAGTCTGAGGAAGTCTGTGTCTGGGTTCTTTAAGAGAAACTGCTTGGCACTCCAGAAGTTTCTTCCACTGACTCAATCCCCACTGGGTTTGTTGTTGTTGTTTTGTGTGTTGTTTTTTTTTTTTTTTCAGCCAGAAATTATGGGGACTTATATTCCTGGCACTGGAACCCTGGTCTGGGGGACCTGGTATGGGGCTGGGACTCCTTGCTCCTGAGATATCCCTACCAAATTTTTATCCACCACATGACAATGTGAGACCAACCTATCTGCCCATTTCCCTCTTACCAGTCTGGATGGGTGTGGTTTATTTAATTCGATAGTTCTCAGACTTCCCTCAACTCGATTTCTGATGGTTCTGAGTGATGGTTGTTCTATATTTTAGTTGTAATTTTGATGTGGTTGTTTGGGGAGATGAGCCATGTTTACCTATCCTGCCATCTTGATCCAAAGTTACTCCATTGCCTCAAGGTCAGTTTCCTTTTTTAAAAATCCAACTTTAGAATATTGCTATTACCCCAAAGGTTCCTCATACCATACATAACTCAATCACCTTCCAACCCCTAACCCCAGGTAACTGCTAATCTACTTCCTATGCCTCTAGATTTTCCTTCTTTTGAATTTCATATAAATTGAATCATACAATACTGAGTACTTTGCATCTGGCTCCTTTCACTTAGCCTAATAAGGTTCATCCATGTTGTAGCATATATAAAAGTATATTGTTCCTTTGTATTCCTTAATAGTCTTTCATTGTATGGATGTACCATATTTTGTTTATCTGTTTATTAGTTGATGAAAACTTGACTTTTTTTCACTTCTTGGCTGTTGTGAATAATGCTTTTATGAACATTTGTTTACCAGTCTTTGTGTGGACATAATTTCATTTTACTTCCTACCTAGGAGTGAGATTCCTGGTTTACATGGTAAATTTTTATTTCTCATTAATTTTTTTCTTTCAGTAAATTAAACTACTTTTAGAAAAGGTTGAATAAACTATTTAATATACAATACTTATGTAATACTATTCATTTCCTTTTTGGTTCAAGGTGATGATTTTCTAAACTGAGAAACTATTCCTGTATCATCAGATAATTATCTTTTGCATCAGAACTACAATGTACTATGTTTTACTATTTATGGAGCTGACTGCCAAATTGTTTTCCAAAGTGGCTGTATCATTTAACATTGGCACCAGCAATGGCACCTTAAATCTTTTAAAGATGTTTTTCTAAATATACAATTTTCACTTGTATTCCTTTCTGATATGAAGACATCTGATGAAGTCTCATCTTTTTTTCTCTCTATGTAATATTTCTCTTTTCTCTGGTTGCTTTCAAGATATCCTCCTATATTTCATTTTCAGTATTTTGAATATCATATGCTGAGGGGTTGTTTACTGGGGACTCTGAACTTCTTGCGATTGTGTTTTGGTGCTTGTCATTTAATTTTGGGAAAATCTCACTCCTTTGTTTTCTCTTCTTTAATTTTTAAAGTACTTTTTATTGATTATGCTTTTACACTTTTCCCAATTCTCCCCCCTTTTCCCCCCTCCACCCTGCTCCCCAACCATCCAGCATTCCCCATTAGTTCATGTCCATGGGTTGTACATATAATTTCTTTGAGTCTTCTGTTTTCTGTAGCATTTTTTATCTCTCCCCATATATTTTATGCCTACTAATTATGCTTCTTCTTCCCTGTACCTCCCCCATCCCTCCCTTCCCCCTCCCCACTGAAATCCCCCTGTGTGATGTCCATTTCTCTGATTCTGTTCCTGTTCTAGTACTTTGGTAAGTTTTTGTTTTCATTGTTTATATTTTCTTTTAGGTTCATTTGTTGATAGCTGTGAGTGTGTTGTCATTTTACTGTTCATATTTTTTCATCTTTTTCTTAGATAAGTCCCTTTAACATTTCATACAATAAGGGCTTGGTGATGATGAACTCCTTTAACTTGACCTTATCTGGGAAGCATTTTATCTGCCCTTCTATTGTAAATGAGAACTTTGCTGGATAGAGTAATCATGGATGTAGGTCCTTGATTTTTCTGACTTGGAATACTTCTTTCCAGCCCCTTCTTGCCTGTAAGGTTTCTTTTGAGAAATCAGCTGATAGTCTAATGGGAACTCCTTTATGGGTAACTCTCTCCTTTCCTCTTGATGCTTTTAAAATTCTCTCCTTATCTTTAATCTTGAGTAACTTAATGATGATGTGCCTTGGTGTGTTCCTCTTTGGGTTCAACTTCTTTGGGACTCTTTGGGCTTCTTGGACTTCATGGAGGTCTATTTCCTTCACCATATTGGGGGAATTTTCCTTCATTATTTGTTCAAATAAGTTTTCAATTTCTTGCTGTTGTTCTTCTCCTTCTGGCACCCCTATAATTCAGATATTGGAACATTTCCGGTTTCCCCAGAGTTTTGTAAGTCTCTCTTCACTGTTTTGAATTCTTGTTTCTTCATTATTTTCTGGTTGGATGTTTATTTTTCCTTTTTGTTCCAAATTGTTGCTTTGAGTCCTGATTTCCTTTCTGTCACTGTTGGTTTCCTGAATATTTTGCTTTATTTCATTTTGGGTATCTTTCATTTGTTTTGTTTTGTTTTGTTTTCATTTTTTCAACCAAGCTCAATCAGATCTGTGAGCATTTTGATTACCAGGGCTTTAAATTCTCCATCAGATATTTTGGCTATCTCCTCATTGCTTTATTCTCTCTCCAAAGTTTTGCTCTGTTCTTTCATTTGGGCTATATTTCTTTGTCTTGGTGCACTGTTCTGGTTGTTCTGGTTGATTTTTTTTTTCTTTAATTCCTTGGTTGTTAGAGTTCCATGCTGTTTGATTTTCTGGCATTTCTGGTTGTTTATCGATTTTAGATTGGTTGTTATGCTCCTTTTGGTTTTGTGAGGAAGCAAAGGGTTTCTACCTACGCCTTCATCTTGGCTGGAACTGACCCCTATGTTTTCAGAATATAAAATAAAAATAATCTCTCATCCTCTCTTTGTCTAGAATTTCAATTACAGTCATCCCTTACTATATTGTGACTGTATATTTCACTGGTGAGTACCCATATAGAATTTTATATGTTGTTAAAATTATGTAGGTTTAAGGGTGTAGAAAGTGTTTAAGGCCATATGAAGTGTTTATGAGTATAGAAAAGGTTTATAGGACTGTGGGAAGGATTTATAAAGCCTTACAATGTATGTAAATAATAAAATAAATATAACACTGCCACTTCACGGATTTTCACCTATTGGTGGAGTCTCTGGAACATAACTCCCATGATAGGTGAGGGATCACTGTATACTCATATTAGAGTTTTTTATATTATCTTAATGATTCTTTTATTTTTTTTAATTTCTAATTTTTCTCTTTGTGTTTCAATTTCGGTAATTTCTATTGAGTGATGTTCAAGTTCACTCAATATTCTTATTCTTTCTTTGTCTGTGTTGAAATTACTGATGAGCCCATTGAAGGAATTATTTCTCTCTGTTACTGTGTTATTCATTTCTGTCATTTCCATTTGGCTCTTTCTTAGAGTTTGTGTTACTCTGATTCAGTTCTTTGCTGATCTTGTATGATGTCCATCTTTTCCATTCCAGCCTTTAGCATATTTGTTATAACTACTTAAAATTCTTTGTCTGATAGCTCCTATGTCTGTATCATATCAAATTGTGGTTCCAATTATTGCATTGGCTTTTGAGAGTGTTATTTTTCTTGTTTTTGTTTTTGTTTTTGTTTTTTTTGTGGCTTAATGTCTTTTTGTTTGAAGCCGAACATCTTGTGTAAGACTGTAGGGATTGAGTACATTGTTTTTATGCCTGGAAATGAATACATGTTTCCTCCTGCCAGCTCTTTAAAGCAGAATATTGAGTTAACCTGGTTAGGAGTTGAACTGGGTTTGAAGTTGTTGTTGGTGTGTCTACCCTTCAAAGTCCTGCACTGATTTCCTTATGCTTACAGTAAGTGTTGGTTTTTCAGAGCTATGTCTTTTCAATACTGATCTTTAGGTTTTCCTTTTACACTGCCTCAGATCATCTTTTGCATCTTTTTCTTCTTCTTTTGTTCCTTTCCCAGTAGTATTCTGCTTTTACTAGTTACTTGAATTTGTTTGCTTAGTGCTGTGGGGAATTGAGAGGGTGGCATTTTCTGTTGTAGTTTGGCTCACTGTATATGATGTTAGCTGTGTGTTTGTCAGGCTTTCTTTATGTTGAGGTATGTTCCCTCTATTCCCCCTTTGCTGAGACATTTTATCATAAATGGGTGCTGGATTCTGTCCAATGCCTTTTATGCATCTATCAATATGATGATATGATTCTTATCCTTCATTTTGCTTATGTGGTACATCACGTTAATTGATTTGTGGATCTTGTAACAAGCTTGCATCTCAGGAATAAATTCCATTTGATCATAGTGTATAATCTTTTAAATATATTGCTGGATTCATTTTGCTAATATTTTGTTGAGGATTTTTTAATCTATGTTCATCAGAAGTATTGGCTTATAATTGTCTTTTTTTGTAGTGTCTTTTTCTGGTTTTGGAGTTAGAATAATGCTGGCCTTGTAAAATGAGCTTGAGAGTCTTTCTTCCTCTTGAATTTTTTGGAATAGTTTGAGAAGGATACATGTTAATTCTTCTTTGAACATTTGATAAAATCCACCTGTGAAGCCATCCTATCCAGGACTTTGGTTTGTTGGAAATTTTTTTATTAGTGTTTCAATTTTATTTGTTGTAATTGTTCTGTTAAGGTTTTCTGTATTTTCTTGGTTAAGTTTTAAAATCTCGATTAAGATTTTAAATATAAAATCTTTGTAAGATTTTATATTTCTAGGAATTTATCCATTTCTTCCAGATTGTCCAATTTGTTGGAATATAGTTGTTTGTAATATATTGGTACAATCCTTTGCATTTCTGTAGTGTAAGTTTTTACTTTTCCTGTTTCATTTCTGATTTTATTTATCTGAGTCCTCCCTCTTTTTTTCTTTTCAAGAGTTGTCAATCTTGTTTATTTTTCCAAAGAACAAGCTCTTGGTTTCATTGATCTCTTATATTATTTTCTTAGCCTCTGTTTTGTTTATTTCTGCTCTGATTTTTATTATTTCATTTTTTCTACTCACTTCAGACTTTGGTTGTTGTTCTTTTTGTAGTTCCTTCAAGTGTAAGGTTAGATTGTTTATTTGAGAGTTTTCTTCTCCCTCTCTCTCTCTCTCTCTCTCTCTCTCTCTCTCTCTCTCTCTCTCTCTCTTTGAGGTAGGATTGTAAGGCTATAGATTTCCCTGTTAGGACTGCTTTCTGTTTGTCCCATGGATTTTGGTTGTTGTGTTCTCATTTTCATTTGTTTCCAGCTGTCTATTGATTTCTTCTTTTATCTCATTGTTAACCCATTTTTGTTTAGTGACATGTTATTTAGCCTCCTTTTTTGTGTGTTTTTCAGTGTTCCTCTTGTGATTGATTTCTTGTTTCATAACATTATGGTCAGAGAAGATGCTTGATATGATTTAATCTTATTAAACTTATTGAGAGTTATTTTGTTTCCTAACATGTGGTCTGTTCTAGAAAATACTCCATTTGTATTTGAAAACATGTATATTCTGCTGCTTTGGGGTGACATGTTCTGAAGATATCAATTAAATTAATCTTATCTATTTTTATCATTTAAGGCTACTGTTTCCTTGTTGATTTTCTGTCTGGAAGATCTATCCTTTGATGTATATAGGTTTTTGAAACCCCTTAATTGGATCTTTCTCTGATGTTGTCTTAATGTTGGCACTGGGTGTGTTGGTTCTGGGACCTCTTGGGATGGACTCTGGTACAGAACAATATCAGACCCTGCTTGTGACTGGCCCTGGGAAACCTGTTTGGAGCTGCAATGTTATCCACAATTTGTATCTGCTTCTGCAGAGTCTATATGTGTGTGAGAAAGATAAAGCTGTTCACCAAGGCCATTTTCTACCAGCACCAAGTTGGGGGCATGTCAACAAAAGGCCTAAGACACCCTGAGATCTGCCTCCTTCTGTCTCTGCCTGCATCCATGTGCTGGCTGCATATTAGGCTCAGTCACTGAAAGAGCTTCTGGTGGTACTTGACTTGCATAAGATAGGTTCTCAATGAGTTACCAGATATGGGGTGAGTGGTGTTCACCTGATTGATGCAGGTTCAAACTTGATGCCAGTGCTGCACCTGAGAGTACTAAGCAAAAGTCCCAGGATACACCAAGGCTAGCTGCCAACTTTCAAGTGCCCACAGACCTTTGTGTGGGCAGAGTCTCTGAGAGTTGTCAAGGTGTGGCCAGCAGAGTTTATCAGGCCCAAACAGACCACAGTTTAGCCATGTGAAGGGAGAGTTTTGCACTGATTAGGCATGTGAAAGAAAAATGGCCCCAGTCCTAGAACCATGCAACTCAGCCTGTCCTGGATTCTGCCCAGACCTCCTTGTGAGCCTGAGATTGGCAGGGCGAACCAACCAAAGTGCAGAGGGTCGGGCCACCATGACTCCAAAGGGTTGGGCTAGTGTATTTCCCATATAGGGGAGGTGCTAGTCAGGCTCTCAGAAATGTAAGGGTAATGGAACTATAAAACTCAGTTATTGACCCTTCTCTGTCTGCTCAGATCTCTATACCTCAGGCCCAGGCAGCTGACTCCTTCATAGGGCATAAGCTCCACAGGGAGGAGTGACAGCATCTGCAGGATGGGGCTACTGCATTCCCCCAGGCTGACTATAAGGAGGGGAGTACTCTGCCCAAGGAAGATGACATCTGTGGTGTGGGAGAGATACTCAGCACAGGGGCCCTGGCAGCTCTCCCTTCAGCTCTCTCCTCAGAACCACAAACCCTTTCTCCCCTCAAATGACTCTCATCAGCTTCACTCTCCCTCCACCAAATCCCAGGGTAAGTGGCCGTGAACTAGATTTTGTGTGCTGGCCCTTTAAGAGGTTGTCTGTGTCTTTAGCAGACTGCCATCTCTCCCTCATGGTGAGAATCCCCTCAAATTTTCACCTCCAGTGGTTATGTGGGTGCCCCTTTCTGGCTCTGATGTTCTAGGCTGGGGAGCCTAGCATGGGCTTGAAACTCCTTGCTCCTCTAGAGGAACCTTTGCAACTGAAATATCCCTCTGCCTATGGTAGCAGGGCCAGCCCTTTTCATATCGCTGCCCTTCCTACCAATCTCAATGTGGTTTCTTATGTAACTCTTTGGTTATAAGACTTCTATTCAGCTAATCTTCAGTTGGTTATTCAGGCTGATTGTTCTATATTTTAGTTGTAATTTCAGTTTGTTCCTGGGAGGAGGGAAATGTAACTTCTACATATTCAGCTGCCATCTTTGATCTCTGCTAACAGTGAGCAATTTTTTGGCTGGAGCACAGGCTTATCATGGGAGAATTATATCAAACATGTTTGGGAAGTTAGATTGGGGCCACATTTTTTATACTATACTGAATTGTTTAAATTTTTTCAGTAGTCAGTTTAGAGAATTTGAAGGTTTTTAAACAGGAGTTGGAGAAGAAATATGAAATATCCAGAGTTAGACATTATGAATATTAGTATGGCAAAAATGTGTAGGTTTAGCTAAATTAGAACAAGTGAATACAGAGTGTTTGGTCATAAACTTGCAACAATCTAGAAGAAAGGTGTTATGGAGGTTGTCCACCTTTATTGTAAGCTCTGTTATTGTGATGGGGTTTAAGAGGCAGGTAAAGTGTTACCTCTTAAGTTTCATAGACTTTCTAATTAGCTACCTATAATTTCTCCTGCCACAAATAGAAAAATGATCCTGTGCCTTGCCCTTCAATGGTACTTAACTAGAAGGGCCTTCTAGTGCTATAGTATGGTACTCTTGGCATCACGAAGTCTATGTGGTTCTATGAAGCTCCAAGTCCAGACTAACTGCCTCTAGTTTATTACATTGAAATAAAGAGCATCACCTGACACAGGCCAAGTCTAAGCTATTTAACCCACACGTGCTTTCAGGCTTGGTAGGTGTGAGCTTGAGCAATTGGGCCTCTTTCTACTCTGATGTTACAGGAAATTGTGTCATTTCCCTGAACTCAGTTTGACAGCCACTATTTGGCTTATATTCAAAGAGGGAAATATAAGAACTGCAAAATTTTGACCTCAGTTGTCTGTTCCTAAAAGTTTTTTTTTTTTTTTTCTAAAATACTCTGTGGCTTGGGACACACAACAAATATTTAAAGGGCTAATTTGTTTTAATGAAAAATTTATTTTTTTCATAATTTCATGGTATGAAAATTTAACAAAGGTAATTTCTCAATTAATATACTTTTTATGATAAACAAATTCCATCATCTCCCCACCAAGTAAGAGAAATAATGCTGAAATGGTTGAATAACTTTAAAGTTCTGGGAATATCACAGTATACCAGGAGCACCTTGAGTAAGCATTACACAACTTGACCCTTATGGTTAATTTATAAGCCTTTGGCAATGAGATGGGATGTGTTCCTTTACTCTGAAACAAAGGAAACCTATTGCATCAAAGGTAAATTTGTATATTGATGCCATATTGACTTAATGCTGCCATCTCCTTACACAGACAGTTCATCTGGTCCCCACTATTCCACTTATTGTGATGATTTTGAGGATATTCTTTTTATTTTTTTAATTAGTGTTTTCCAAGTACAGTTGTATCTATTTTTCCTTCCACCACTCCCTCCCACCCAACTCCCTTTTCAAAGACGTGTTTGAACCATTTCATTTTGATTTTGACCCACTTTCATCGCTGCCCATGCAAATTCATTCCACTAGGTGGCGATCTTACACTTGGAACTATTGCAGTCCTGTACTATACAAGTAGTGCCTAAGCCCTAGGCTGCATTGTGCTTTCCTATGAGGATGAAATGCTTCTGGGTTACTGATAGTCTTGTTCCTCTACTCTTATGTCAAGCGCCAAGGTGCTGTCCCATACCTGCCTACCTTTCAAGGGTTCATAGATATTAATTGAATGTCTACTCTTTTTTATTCAAGTGCTGTGTTTTAGGCACAAATACAAGATTTGACATAAACTACAGTATGGCCCTCCAGTAGCTCACAGTCTAGAAGCAGGGGGAGATGGAATAAATGGGCCATGGCAGGGAAGAGATGCTTCTGACTAGAGAGTCCACATGACTGGTGGTTCTGAAGACCTAGAGGTACATCACCCTGATGGGGCTTTTGGTATAGCTTGAGGGGCTCCCAGGCATGAAGTGGAGTGGGCAGACTAACATCATTGAATTATTCCACTGGTAGTGCTCCCATGTTCAACCCCAGAGACCAGGGGAGAAAAGCAGTGGCCATGAATGCACTCTCCAATTCCAGAAACCTACTGGGCTCTCTCATAGTCTCAAGGAGAGATCAAACATGTCCCCACTGTTCCAGAACCAATAAGTAGAAATATCTCTCATTTGGTTTTATTTATCTTATTGTTCTTATTTTTTAAAATAAAAATAATACAAAATCATACCCACAAAAGTAACCTTCACCCATATTCCTACCAACAAGAATTAACCATTTTTAACATCTGGTTTCCAGAGTTTTCAATTTTTTTATGTTGTTCTACCTTTCTTCTCTCCTTGCTCCTCAAATGCAAACAAAATTTTTTCTAGAGTTTATAATTAAGTACCTTGTGAAAAAAATGTAAAATGTAGAAATATTAAAATAAATTACCTGTGGTCTTATCATTTACAAAGAACCACAGTTGATATTCTTTTTGGTATATTTCTTTCCAGTCTGTTTCTGCAAAACTTTTTAAAAATTGGCTTTGTATTGTATTTAGTGTTTATAATCTCTCCTTTCACTGAATTTTTTATGTATTTAAATATTCTTCTACTTCATGATTGTTAATGGTTACCCATTATTGCATCCTATAGCTACAGTGATAGCTATTATCATGCTTTGTAATTACTAATGCTAGTTAATTAGTTGGTCTTTTTTCTTTTACTATTATAATCATTTTTGTTCATGTACATAAATATTCATAGGAATGTATGCTTATAAGGATAAATGTGCAGAAGTGGAACTTTTAAGATAAAAAGTATAGATATTTAAGTATAAAGGACACATGGACAATAACAAGGGGGGTGGAAACAGGAGGGAGGTGGAGAGGGCTGGGGGGTGGACTGGGATAGGGGTAAAAGGCAGAAAACTGTACTTGAACAACAATTAAAATAAAGATATATAAAAAGAAGTTTCTTTAAAAATAAATAAATAAATGACACTTTTTTATTAAAATTCTCTTTATCAAAGTAATATATCTTTATTACAGACCATGTAGAAAATACCGATATACAAGAAGGGGAAAGTGAAAACAATGTAAAAGTCACCCATATTCTTACCAGGCAGATAATCACTTTTAACATTTTATTATACCCATTCAGTCTTATTTTCTCTATATTCTCTGTATTCTTTCATAAGCTTTTTACTTAATATAATCTGAGCATTCTTTTAAGTTCATTATTCTTCTAAACTTCAGTGTTCACATGACATTTCATTGTATGAAAGTACCACAATTTATTTGTCCAACTCACTACCATTGGACATTTAGGTTATTTCTGTTTTTCCCCACAACAAAAAACACAGAGATGAGAATTCTGTGGCTAAAGTCTTTGTGTTAGTCTTTGATGGCTTCCTTTGAATGAATTCCTAGTTATTTAATTGTTGGTTCCATATGTATGCCCATTTTTAAGGCTTGTGATGTGGCATTGCTAAATAGCCCTAAAATAATTCTCATCTTAGATGCAGAATATGTGCAAGCCCTGTTTATCTGAATCTTTGATATCACTGAGTTTTTGCCAGTTTGATTGGAAACAATTAGTATCTTATTTAAAATTTTGCATTTATTTGATAACTAGTGAAACTGAACTTTTTTCTTTACTTTTTTGCCCAATTTTCTATCCTGGTATACATATTTTTTTCATATTTTCTTAAGGAACTTTAAAAATAAATTTAAGATATTAATTATTGTCTTTGACCTGGCAATTCCAGGGCTGAGTTTATACCCTAAGAATCCTAAAACATCAATTTAAAAGAACCTATGCACCCCAATGTTCCTAGCAGTACAATTTGCAATAGCCAAATGTTGGAAGCAACGTAAGTGCCCATCTGTAAACGAGTGGATCAAAAACTATGGTACATTTACACAATGCAATACTACACAACAGAAAGAAAGAAGGAGCTCCGACCCTTTGAGACAGCATGGGTAGATCTGGAGAGTATTATGCTAAGTGAAATAAGCAAGGCAGTGAAAGACAAATACCATATGATCTCACCTATAAGTGGAACCTGATCAACAAAACAAACAAGCAAGCAAAATAGAACTACAGACATTGAAATAAAGAACAGACTGCCAGCCTTGGCTGGTGTGACTCAGTGGATTGAGCTCCGGCCTGTGAAACAAAGGGTTACCTGTTCAGTTTCCCATCAGGGCACATGCCTGGGTTGCAGGCCAGGTTCCTAGTAGGGGATGAGAGGCAACCACACATTGATGTTTCTCTCCCTCTTTTTCCTTCCCTTCCTCATTGTCTATAAATAAATCAATCTTAAAAAAAAAAAAAAAAAAAACAGACTGCTGGTAACCAGAGGAGAGGGAGGAGAGGGATAATGGGGAAAAGAGGGGAAGGGTCATCAATGAACATGTATAAAGGACATAATGGACAAAGCTAAAAGGAGTAGGATCGAGGGTGGGAGGCAGGGATGGGTGGGGCAGGGAGAGGGGAGGTGGGAAAATGGAGACAACTGTACTTGAAAAACAGTAAAAAATATTAATTTTTGTCTTTCATAAATATTTTCTTCAGCTACTTGTGATGAACTATACTGTATGTGTAGATTTCCTAATATTAAATTGCACTACTGGAATAATTCCTCTTTTCTTATGGTATAGTATTCAATTTGCCTTGCTGGGTTTGGTTTGCTGTATTTTATTTTGCATCTACACTTCTAACTGACATTAGTCTTCAGTTTTCTTTCTCTGTGTGTTTATGTGTGTTCATCATGTTTTGTGGATAGGGTAACTTTAGTTTTATAAAATGAATGGAGCTTATTTTCTTATTTTCCTTTACAGTGGAAACTACTTTTAGAGCATGGAAATTATTTGTCTCTCTCAAATTAAAAAAAAAATGCTCAAAGAACTATCTTGGCACTATTGTAATCATTGTAGGAAATATTTCTTATCAGCATAGTTTCCCCCATGTTTTCTACTTGTTTGTAATTCCAATTTGCTAAGTTTCCTAGAAAATTATCTATTCAACTGAGATACCCAGTTCATTAGTATTTTTGAAGCTTTTGAGATATAATACAACTACTATACAATTCATTCATTTAAATTGGTTTTCTAATATATTCACAGAATTGCATATCTATCACCACTATAAATTTTAAAATATTTTCAAAACCCATGAAGAAACTCCATAGCCATTAGCAATTGTTCTCCATTTCTCCTTAATTCCCCTCAGCCCTAGACAACCTCTAATCTACTTTCTGTTTCCATAGATTTTCCTACTCTGGACCTTTCATTTAAATAGAATTGTACAATATGTAATCTTTTGTGACTGGCTTCTCTCACTTAGCATAATGATTCCAAGGTTCATGCATATTGTAACATATACTAATACTTCATCCTGTCTTTAACTTTTCTGTCTAATTAATAGACTTAATTTTTTAAATCAGTTTTAGGTTTACAGAAAATTGAGTATATAGCACAGAGTTCCCATATATTCCCTTCTCCTCTCTCTTGATCATAGTTTTCCCTACTAACATCATGCTTTGGTGTGGTATGTTACAACTGATAAACCAGTATTGATATATCATCATTAAATAAAGTTCATAGTTTACATTAGGATTCACTCTTTGTATTGTACACTTCCATGGGTTTTGACAAAAGCATAATGCCATTGAAATATAATAGAGAACAGTTTTCATGAGTAGTTGGAAAATGGGACTTTTGAAAAGTTCAACAAGGGCATGTTTACTGATTTGAGAGAGGGAGAGAGAGAGAGAGAGAGAAGAGAGAAGCCAGAGAGAAGAGAGATGTGAGAGAAAAACATCAATCAGTTGCCTCCTGTGCACACCCTGACCAGAGATTGAATCCTCAGCCTTTTGGTGTAAGGGACCATGCTCCAACCAACTGAGCAATCTGGTCAGGGCTAGAACACAGGATTTTTAGTGCAGTGTTTCTCTCCTCCAGAACATTAGCAACCACTGATCTTTTTACTGTTTCCATGCTTTTATGTTTTCTAAAATGTCATGTAGTTTGAATCATGCAGTATGTAGCCTTTTTAGATTGGCTTCCTTCACTGAGTAAAATACATTTTGGGTTCTTCCATGTCTTTTCATAGCTTGATAGATCATTTCTTTTTAGTGATGAATAAACATTTCATTATCTGCATATACCACAGTTTATTATGCAGTCATCTCCTGAAGGACATCATGGTTGCTTCCAAGTTTTGGCAATTATGAATAAAGCTCCTATAAATATCTATTAGGAGCTTTTGTTGTGGACCTAAGTTTTTAAAACTTTTGGGTACATAACAAGGAGTGAGATTGCTGGATCATATGGTAAAATTTTGCTTAGTTTTGTAAGAAAATACCAAACTGTCATCCAAAGTGGCTGTATTATTTTGCATACCCACCAGTGGTGAATGAGAGAATTCTTGTTGTTCTGCATCCTTGCTTTCATTTAGTGTTTTCAGCTGTTTGACTTTTAGCCATTCTAATAGGTGCATAATTGTACTTCATTGTTCTTTTAATTTGCAATTCCCTAATGACATACAATGTGGAGCATCTTTTCATATGTTTATTTACCTGTATATCTTTCTTTAATTCTCACCCAATGATACATTTACTGATTTTAGAAATGGGGAGAGACGAGAGAGAGAGAGAGAGGAGAGAAATATCAGTATGAGAAATATAGATCACTTGCCTGACCAGATCAAACCCCAGAACCTATAAATATACCTTTTGGAGCATGGGACAACACTCCAACCAAGCCACACCAGCCAGGGCTGTATATCTTCTTTAGTGAAGTATCTGTTCAGATTTGTTTCTCATTTTTAAATTGATTGTTTGTTTTCTTTTTTAAAAAATATTTTATTTCTTTTTAGAGGGGAAGGGAAGGAGAAAGAGGAAGAGAAACATCAATGTACAGTTACCTATCATGGGGCCCCCTACCAGAGACCTGGCCTACAACTCAGGCATGTACTCTAGACTGGGAATCAAACCAGCAACACTTTGATTCACAGGCTGGCACTCAACCCATTGAGTCACACCAGCCAAGGCAATTCTTTTTTTTTTTTTTTTATTGTTGACTTGTAAGGGTTCTTTGTATATTTTAGATACAAATCTTTTGTCAGATATGTATTTTGCAAATATTCCTACCCCTCTGTGGCTTCTCTTTTCATTCTCTTAACAATGTCCTTCACAGAGCATGTATTTTAAATAGGACTTGTAATAAAATGCTATTCCCTTTTATGACTAAATAATATTTCATTGAATGGATATACCATATTTTGTTTATCCATTTATCAGCTGATGGACACTTGGGTTTTTCCCTTTGGCTTTGATGAATAATACTGCTATGAATATTTTTGTACAAGTTTTTGTTCAGACATGTATTCATTTCTCTAGGGTAGATACTTAGGAGTGAAATGGCTGGATCATATGGCTACTCTATGTTAAATTTTTTTTAGGAACTGCAAAACTGTTTTCCACAAAAAAACTGCCTGACTTTTCCAAGCAGCTGCACCATTTTACATTCTTATTAGCAATGTAGGAGGATTCAATTTTCTCCATATCCTCACCAACACTTATAATCATTAGTCTCTGATTACAGCCATTGTAGTGGGTGTGAAGTTGTATCTCATTGTGTTTTGATTTGCACTTACCTAATGACCCAGTCTTGAACACATTTTTACATGCTTTTTGGCCATTTGCATATTTTTTCCTCTTTACTTTTGATATTCCCTTTCATGATAATTTCATGGATTCCACTAATACCTTCATATAGAATCTATATTATAGATGATTTCCAAATATTTACTTCCAATCTTAATCTTTCTCCTGAGATTGTCTCAGATTCCAAACTGCTTCCTAGATTTAATGTCCTGACTGCATCTCAAATTTAGTATATTTAAATAAAACTCATCAGCTTTCCTCCAAGCTATTTATGCTTCATGTATTCTTAATTCTGTTAATTATACCTTTACTTTTCTAATCACCCAAACTTGAAACTCAGTATCATATCTGATTGTAAGAGAAATGGAATGGGAAAAAGTTGATTCATTGCCAAGTTCTTGTTACTTTCAGAATATTTTGCATCTGTTTTCTCTTTACTCTCTCCTTGATTTCTATCTTCATTTTTAACTGTCTTGATCCCTCATTCTCCTGGTTCTCTTATCTCTGATAATTTATCTCAGGTTATTTTTCCCCTCCCCTTGTAAATTACCTGCCACTTTCTTGACTATCTTCTGCAATCAATGTGTACCTTCTGCTTTGATTATTTTATGTAATCCCACAATATGAACTATCATTTACACACTTATAACTCCTAAATATATATATATATATATATATATATATATATATATATATATATTCATAATCCTGAAATAGCTTGAGAACTTCAGACACATCTGTCCAACTATCTGCAGGACATCTCTATTATACAGAGTCCTCAAACTCAGTATGTCTAAATAGAAATGTTACCATCCCAGCTGCCCCCAAATTTGCTCTACCTCTCATATTTCCAGTTGTTGCCAACACCATCTGTCTGAAGTTCTTAGGACAGAAATGTAGCCATCATTCCTCCTCTCTCCTGCTCCCCAAAGCCAAATATTCACCAAGTCTATTCTATCCTAATATTTGTTTAAAATATGCTGTTTTTATGCCCATGCTACTTCTTTGTCCAAGCTTTTGTAATCTCTTATTCAGACTACTGCAATAATCTTGAGTCTTGTCTTTCTGTTTCTGGTCTCACCATGCCCCTAAAACCTCCTCCATGCAGTCTACCCACACAGAATGATTTAGTCATGCAATTTCACTGCAAAGAATGAATGAAAACAATAACAACAATAACATATTTTTTAAAAACAGGAAAATATTTTGAGTCTCCCTGGTGGCTTTTCACTTTCCTAATCCATACAGTTCAAGTTGCTTAGCCTGGCATTTTGATGTGCTTCCTACCTACTTCTTCAGTTGCATTTCTCCCTAACTTTATCTTATCCCAGGCTCCAGCAATATTTTTCTGGGACATTTAACATGTCCCCATTGCTCAGACTCTTCTTCCTTCCTTGTCTGCCTTCATCTTTCAAGAAACTGTGGGTGTTCCCTTCTCTGGAAAGGCATTTTTGAGCCTTCTAACATAATGAACAGCATTTAGTTCTGGGATTTTTCTGTGCTTCATACAGCATCATATTGCAACTCTTTTGTTTATGTCTGTTTTCCCTACTAAGCTGTGAGTTCTCCAAGGACAGACTTTAGCTGATGTTCCAGCTATATAGTAGGTACTCAGTAAATATTTCATTTAAAATTATTAAAATGTTCTATGGGCTGAATTGTGATCCCTGAAGTCTAACTCTGTGTGGTATTGAGTGAGAAATAACATGGTAACTGGTTTTACCTCTTTATTTTCATCTCATCAAAGAGTTTAAACCTTATGATTTCTTGGAGGTAGGCATGATAACCTGGCTGGTATCCAGAAGAAATACTGGATAACAACCTGCTTCAGCAAATGTGAACTTATAATTTATGGGAGCACTGTACATAAAGGAAATGCTTCCATCTCCTATTTTCCTACTCTTGGAATAACTTCTGAGAGATCCTCACCTTTAGGAGATCTTCTGGACCAATGAAATATCAGGCTCCTTAAGGAGAATGGACATTAGGTCACATAGTGTCTTTGCTAGATGCCTGTAGAACTTGAGGTTCTAAAAAGCAATCTGTGGTCTGGCACTTTGCCCAAGAGGAAGAATACCTCTGTATGAGATGGTGAGAGGTTAGAACATGCCTAAGAACCTTTAGTCCAAGGACTTTGGGGAGTTTATAGTCCTCTCGGGTATGCAAGATATGAACCCTAAGGATAGCAATGCAGTTTGGTACAGAGTAGACCAGAGCTACTCTAGGCTCAAATTCCTTAAGACCAGAAAATCAATTCAAGTTCTCTAGGACTGAACTTTAAGACTGCTGCCCCTGGGAATGACATTTCCAGAAAAAAATTCAAAGGATCCAATACTCACCTGAGTAAACAGGCTTCAGGAAAACCTGGGTGAGCCTTAGGAAATCAGGTTGTTGAGCCCAGCTTAACCTGCTGCATCAGGCTCCACACCCTTTACCATGGAAACCTGAGTTCATGTTAGGAGGAAGTCTTTGGACTAAAGAATTACCACTTAGTCACCTTTACTCAGTGTTGTTCAGCCATGAAGCTCATGTTCTTGGGAAACTAGCACTGCACCTGTCAAAGTGGGTTCTCAGTGTGGTATGTTTTCCCAGAATGCACATACAATCCTGGTTAAGCCAGTGCACTTCACTTCCTTCTGGACTAAGCAACTTTATCTTGAGACCTCGGTGGGCCTACTGGAGACTAAATTTTAGTAGACTTTCATTCCATAAAATTTGTGTTTTATGGAATGAGATTGGTATCTCTGGCTCAAAAAGAATAAGCAACGTTGGAATATGGTGGCCAACTAGGTGGGAGCTGAGTCCATTTGCTCTTGCACCCAACTCGGACACTTAGCTGATTTGAAAAAATAAAGTGAACAGTAAATGGAATCTTAGCCAATATGAAGTTTGGAAGCCAAAGAGTACAGAGGACACTTCAAAATGGGTGGTAAGGAGATTTTATAGGTGGATGGGGAAGTCTCTGACCATGGCAAAAGCAGCTGTGTTGCCTACCTCCATAGAGAGCCTGGTCAGAGATAGCAGCCTAGTGGCTCCTTCCCCTCTCAGGGTGGGGAATTCCCAGACGTGGGCCAGGAGCAACTTAGATGCACAAAGTCAGCAGAAAGAACCAGGATACACACACACAGCTAGTGGCACACCCATAGATGTGGTGTTGGATGCCAACCAGGAGAGTGCCAGAGAGTGAGAAAGATGCTGTTGGCACCTGGATCTGGTGGAAGAGGAAGAGGGTTGTAGCTGGTGTGACAGGCTCCTGACTTTTTGTAGAGGTGGAGTGCACAGAAAGCCAGACAGTGGCTCGGCATTGCAGTGTGAATACCCAGAGAAACATTTTTAAAAGAGAAGCTAAGGCATGCTGGGCAGGGATTCCATATGCACAGCTGCCATGCCAACAAGGAGGGAGGACTGTGGGTGTGATTTGTTCCCACTCAGTAGAGCTGGGTGGATTGATCAATGGGGTGCAAAGTGAGGTGGTTTATCGACCCCAACCTGGTGCAGCTGCACAGAGTGGAGAGTTTGGATTGCTGTGTGCTGTGAGGGTGGTAGGCTGGGAACTGTGCACCTAGGATTATTTTAGTCCAGGCTGGGCCCCCTTCCTTGGCTAAACCTCTGGGAAGGGAAGGTTGCAGCCAGACACCACCTTCTGCAGGAGCATGGGTGCAAAACAGGCTAGGCAGGCTTAACAATCATGCAGGGGGCATTTCTACAAGAGAAAGACAACAAGAGGAATGCCTAAAAGGGCCCATTTTGAATTCCTCACAGTGAAATAGGGCCCTAGTACACGGGGTCCTAAGGCCCTATTTCACTGAGGCTATCAGAGCAAGAGGTTCAGAAAGTGGTGCAGCAAGGGGGATTCAGAGCTCCGCCCTGCCTTGGCTTTCACACAGAGCTGCTGTCTACACCAAGCAAGAGAGAGGTGGCACTCTTACACAAATGGTCCCTCACTCCTGTGAAACTGACAGGTATTTAATCAGAATCCATACATTATTGGAAATAAACCGAGACGGACTAAGATGGGAGGTATAAGGGCACAGCAAGCACACCCACAATTTTCCCAGAAGAATGAACAGTGCCTCCCAGAGGAGACACAGAGACCCCACCCTCTCTATCACAACAGAAGCTCGCTCTAGAGTCAGGTGAAGTAGATACAGATGGTGTTGCCAAAAGTTGGACGACCCACCCTGGGACCTTGAGCTGATAAAAATACCAGAGACACTCAGAAAGAAGTCAGGAGGTAAACACCAACAGCTAAGATGAATTTCACCTTGATCTTCCTCAATACTTGTTTTCTTTCTTTCTTTCTTTCTTTCTTTCTTTCTTTCTTTCTTTCTTCTCTTTTTTCTTTCACATAGCCTTTTAATATTTCTTCTTTTGCTTCAATTGTATTCCAATTAACTCACTACTCTTGGTCTTTTAATTTTATTCTTTTTATTTAGATTATATTTTTCATATTATTGTTATTTCAAATCCCACATAGCACCCTTCCCTGATCTTACTTTATTTTGCCTTCTTCTTGAGTTTTCTTATTGTTGTAAACTTTATTTCCTCCCACATTATGAAATGTTCTTATTTCTTACTCTATTTCTTCTCCATCTATCCTTACAAAAATATACTTCCATCCTTAAGTCAGCTCACATTCTGTTTCCCCTCTTACAATAGTCTCATTTCCTTTCTACCTTTATAAATTGTGGCTAGTTGGATGAGAATATCATGGTTATTGTTGTTGTTCTCCAACAGCATTCTTATTTGTTCACTATTTGTTTGTACTTCAAATCCCATAAGATACTCTCCCCCGTCTTACTCCATTTTGCCTTCCCCTGCCCTTGATCAGCTGAATTAGGAATTGTATTTTAATATTTTCCCTTTCTTAGCCTAGGTTCTACTCCTTACTGTTATTAGTTTTCCTCCCCCCCTTCTGTCAAAATAATTTTTCTTTACTGGAGACATCACTTTTCTCTTTTGTATAATATCCTTATTTCCTTTTTACCTTTACAAATCTTCACTCAGCTGCCATTCTTATTGGCCCTGCAGTGTTTGTTTGTTTTTTTTCAATTTTGTTCCCATTGGTTCAATATCTTTTTAATTTTACTTCAAGCCTCATAGTATATACTCTACTCTTTTCAACTCCATTTTTGTCATCACCCTTCCCTGCTTTGCTTTCCCTGCTTTAAAATTTTAAATTTTATTCTCTTCACTTTGTTTCTGTTCCTTACTCTTATTATTTCTCCTCTCTCTTCCCACTCAAAATAATTTTTCCCTCTTTTATTCATCTCATATTCCCATCTTCACATCTTATAATACTCTTAATATCTCTCCACCTTTATTAATCTTTGATCAATTGCTGTGGATATTGCTGATGTGGTAGGTTTTTGTTTTTGTTTTTTTTTTTGCTAGCATAGGTTTGGCTTTCTGGTAATACTGCTTTGTTAACCAACACCTGAACAGCAGCATGGAAGATGCGGTGTGAGTTGTGACTACCAGTCAGACAGCCAGAGGGGAGAACCCACCAATGAATGAAACATGAAGAACCAAAGCCCAAGTACAAGATAGCCCCCACAAGCTGAATAAAGGGCAAGCTTAGAGCAGCCAGATCAGGAGATCAAAGAGACTGCGCCACTGAGTACCGCAGGACTCCTAACACAGAAGTCCACCCCATAAAGACAGGCAGGCAAAGCAGAGCATCCTGAGATGCAGAAACAAAATAAAGGGTCACCTAAAATGGGGAGACAAAGAAAGAACCCCCAATCAAAACAAATGGAGGAATCCCCAGAAAAAAACCTAAATGAAATTGAGGCAAGCACTCCATTAGACATAGAATTTAAAAAAATGATTATAAGGATGCTCAAGGAACTCAGTGACAACTACAAAGTACTGAGTGGGAACTACAACAGCATGAACAAGGAGATAGAAACTATGAACAGTAACTAGGAAGAAATAAATAATGCAATATCAAAAATGAGAAATACACTAGAAGGAATTAAAATGGGCTGGAGGGAGCAGAGGACCAAATGAGTGAGCTGGAAAATAAAGTAGAAAGAAATACCCAAGCAAAACAACAAAACAAAACAAAAAGACTAAAAAAGAGTGAAGATAGTTTAAGGGAACTTCAAGATAACATGAAATGCAACAACATTCAAATCATAGGAATACAGAAGGAGAAGAAAAAGAGCAAGGGATAAGAAAGCTTTTTGAAAAAACAATTACAGGAAACTTCCCTAACTTGTTGAGAAAAGTCACATAAGTTCAGGAAGCATGGAAGGTCTCAATCAAAATGAACCCAAGAAGGCTTAATCCAAGGCACATCATAATTAAAATGCCAAATATTAAAGACTAAGAGAGAATCTTAAAGGCAGCAAGGGAGAAAAAGCAACAAATATACAAGGGAGTTCCAATAAATCTACCAGTAGATTTCTCAATAAAAACACTGCAAGCCAGAAGAGATTGGCACAAAATATTTCAGATAATGAAAAACAAAGACCTATAACCAAGACTATCCAGAAATTCTCATTTAAAATAGATGGTGAAATAAAGAGCTTCTGAGACAAAAGAAAGCTAAAAGAGTATATCTTCAACAAGTCACCACTGCAAGAGATGCTAAAGAGACTGCTATGAAAAGGAGAATAGAGAGAGACAGAGAAAAAGAGAGAGAGAAGCACAAGTATGGAAAAAATGGAAATGGATATCTACCTATCAATAATAACCTTAACTGTAAATAGATTAAATGCTCTAATCAAAAGATATAAGGTATCTGGGTGGATAAGAATATATGGAACACATATATGCTGCCTACAGGAGACTCACCTCAGAAAAAAAGATAAAAAAGAAAACATTTGGATCACAATGGCATGAAACTAGAAATTAACCTCAAGGAAAAAACTAAAAAAAGATTAAAATTCATGGAGACTGGGTAGCATGCTATTAAACAATGAATGGGTCAAGAATGAGATCAAGGAAGAAATCAAAAATTTCTGGAAACAAATGAAAATGAAAACACAATAGTCCAAAATCTATCAGACACAGAAGTCAGTCCTGAGAGGGAAGTTCATAGCAATGCAGGCCTATCCTAAAAAGATAGAAACATTTCAAATAAACAACCTAACCTTACTCTTATAAGAATTGGAGAAACAAAAACAAAGACAGCCCAGAGCAAGTAGAAAGAAGGAAATAATCAAGATCAGAGCAGAATTAAATGACACAGAGATTAAAAGAACAGTTCAAATGATCAATAAATCCAGGAGCTACTTCTTTGAAAAGATAAAGAAAATTGACAAGCCGTTAAACAGACTCATCAAGGAAAAAAGAGAGAGAGGACCCAAATAAATAAAATCAGAAATGAAAGAGGAAAAATTACGACCAATACCAAAGAAATACAAAAGATTATCAGAAATCACTACAAACGGTTATATGCTAAGAAATTTGGCAGTCTAGGTGAAATGGACAAATTTCTAGAAACATATAATCTTCTAAAACTGAATCAGGAAGAAACAGAAAGCCTGACTAGACCAATAACAGCTAGTGGAATTGAAGCATTAATTAAAATTCACAGGACATGTCACCCAATGATATGTTGATTGGTTTTTAGAAAGAGAGGAAGAGAAAGAGAGAAACATCAATTGGTTGCCTCCCATATGTACCCCAACAGGGGATCAATACTGAACAAAATTATTTACTCCTGTTCTAATTTTTTCATCCTACCCAAGGACATACTTATTGATTTTTGAGACAGGGGGAGAGAGGGAGAGAAACATAGATGTGAGAAAAAAACATTGATCAGTTGCCACCCACACATGCCCCAACAGGGGAACAAACCAGCAACCTAGGCATGTGCCCTGACAGGTAGTCAAACCCACAACTTTGAGCCACACCAGCCAGGGCTTACTGTTTTTAAATATCTTGTCAACTGAGTGATTTCTTCCTGTTAAATAAGTTAGATTTTATCTTTTAATGAAAGTCCTGAAGTAGAAATATAAATAATTTGTCTTAGATATCACCCTCTAACTTTCTGTCTGGAAAAATCTATCAAGTGACTCCTCCTCCCCTTAATAATGAGGTGGGGGAAGTTTCCAGCAAATTTCAGATTGTTCTTAAAGTTTTTGTTAGTCATTTTCTCACTAGTACATAAAATCAAGATGGTCATGAGTACAGAAATACATTTAAAGTATTTGCTTATCAATTGTCTCAGTCAAAATACAAAGATAATTAAAGTACTGTCTATTTTTCTGCCTTTGACCAAAAAGTAAAGAAAACCAAATAAACTAATTTTAACAGGGAAAACATTACTTTAATCTAGCAATTTACCAGTATTTGTTCTTTATATGACAATTTTAATAATTCCTGTTCATAAACTTTATAGCAAAATGGTATTTAGTAATAGCCTTTACCAGGAAATTAAGTCATTATTATTTTCTATGAATGTACATAAATGGCAGATGAGAGGTAAATAGCACAGAATCTGTCATTGCGAAGTTATTTGTGAATGTATTGTTCAGCTTCACTATTCTTTGAAATATACAATATTACTAATTTTCTTTTGTTGTTGTTGTTCAAGTACAGTTGTCTCCATTTTCACCCCACTACATCCCCTCAGTCCCACCTCAAACCTACTGCCCATTTTCAAACCTGCTTCCTTTTGGCTTTGTCCATGTGTCCTTTATACAAGTTCCTTGATGGCCCTTCCCCTATTATCCCTCTCCCCACTCCTTTCTGGTAACTGTCAATTTGTTCTTTATTTCAATGTCTCTGGTAGTATTTTGCTTGCTTATTTGTTTTGTTCATTAGGTTTCACTTATAGGTGAGATCATATGGTATTTCTCTTTCACCACCTGGCTTATTTCACTTAGCATAATGCTTTCCAGCTCCATCCATGCCATCATGAAAGACAGAAGATCTTTCTTTCTGCTGAGCAGTATTCCATTGTGTAAATGTACCAGAGTTTTTTGATCCACTGGTTTACTGATGGGCATTTAGATTGCTTCCAGCACTTGGCTATTGTAAATTGTGCTGCTATGAACATTGGGGCACATAGGTTCTCTTGAACTGGTGTTTCAGGATCCTTAGTGTATAATCCCAAGAGTTGTATTGCTGGGTCAAAAGGCATTTTCATTTTTAGTTTTATTTTTTATCTTTTTTTTAAGATTTTATTTATTTTTAGAGAGGGAAGGGAGGGAGAAAGAGAGAGAGACAGACAGACAGACAGACAGACAGAGACAGAGAGAGAGAGAAACATCAATGTGCGGTTGCTGGGGGTCATGGCCTGCAACCCAGGCATGTGCCCTGACTGGGAATTAAACCTGTGATGCTTTGGTTCACAGCCCAAGCTCAATCCACTGAGCTATGCCAGCCAGGGCCATTTTTAGTTTTCTTAATTGTGTTTCAGTGTTAGCAGTGGTGTGTGTGTGTGACTCTGTGACCACAAAGTTCTTTAAAAAATTAATTCTGAACATTTTGTAGAAAATTTAGGTCTGAAGATAGGAAGAGAAAGTGGGGCAGGAGTAGCTGATGATTCTTTTGTATATGGTTCTTACTGTGATCATAGGGAAAAAAAAAAAACCCAGGTGCTCTTTAGATTTGTGGCTAAATATTTTATGCTTGCATTTAAACTTGAAATGTATGAGCAGAGTGAGACAATCAGTTAAAACAAGAAATAAGAGATGTTACAAACTTTATGGCCTTATTTTACTAGAGCAATAAAATAACCAAGTACAATGACTTGAAACAAAAACAGGAAACCTCCCAACACACAAAAGCCCTGGACTGGATGGCTTCACAGGTGAATATTACCAAACATTTAGGGAAGAGCTAACTCCTATCTGTCTCAAACTATTCCAAAAAAAATTCAAGAAGAGGGAAAACTCTGAAAGTTTTTAATGAAGCCAGTGTTATGCTAATTCCAAAACCATGTAAAGACCCAGAAAAGAATGAAAACTACAGGCCAATATCACTGATGAACAGATATGATAAAGTCCTCAACAAAATATTGGCAATCCTAATGTGAAAATACATTAAAAAGATCACACACCACGATAAGGTGGTATTCATCCCAGGAATGCAAGGATGGTACAATATTCACAAATTAATAAACACAATGCATCAAATAAACAAAATTAAGGACAAAAATCACATGATCATATCAATAGATGCTAAAAAAGCATTTGATAAAGTACAGGACTCATTCATGATAAAAATAGTCAACCGAGTGGGAATAAAGTGAGTACACCTCACCATAATTAGACCATATACAAGAAACTTACAGCCAATATCGTACTCAATGGGCAAAAACTAAAAGCCTTCCTCCCAAGAGCAGGAACAAGACAAGGGTATCTACTTTTAACACTTCTATTCAACATAGTATTGGAAGTCCTAGCCACAGTGATCAGATGAGAAAAAAAATAAAAGGCATCCAAAGAGGAAAGGAGGAAGTAAAACTGTCATTGTTGGCAGGTGACATAATAGTGTACATTGAAAACCTGATAGGCCCCACCAAAAAGCTCCTCAACCTAATAAATAAATTAGACAAAATGACAGGATACAAAATCAATATTCATAAATCACAGGCATCTTTTTATACCAACACTGAAATATCAGAAACAGAAATAAGGGGAAAAATCCCATTTCCCATAACAACAAGAAAAATAAAGTACTTAGGAATAAACTTAACCAAGGAAGTAAAAGACCTGTGTTCAGAAAACTACACTACACTGAAGAAAGAAATTAAGGAAAACATCTCTGGCAGGTGTGGCTCAGTGGACTGAGTGCCAGCCTGTGAACCTGGGGGTTGTCAATTTACTTCCCAGTCAGGGCACATGCATGGGTTGTGGGCCAGGTCCCTAGTCAGGGGCACATGGGAGGCAGCCACACATTCATGCTTTTCTCCCTCCATCTCTTTCTCTTTTCCTTTCTCTCTCTATAAAAATAAGTAAATAAAATCTAAGAAAAAAGAAATGAAGAAAGACACAAATAAATGGAAGTATATACCATGTGCATGTATTGGATAAATTAATATCATTAAAATATCCATACTACCCAAAGCAATCTATAGATTCAATGCAATCCTTATCAAAATATCAATGACATACTTCAAAGATATAGAACAGACATTTCAAAAATTTATATGGAACTATAAATGACCCCAAATATCCTTGGCAATGTTGAGAAATAAGAACAAAGTAGGAAGGATCACAATACCTGATATAAAATTATATTACAAGTCCACTGTAATTAAAACAGTTGCGTACTGGCATAAGAATAGACACAGATCAATGGAACAGAATAGAGAGCCCAGAAATAAACCCATGTCTCTATGGTCAGTTCATATTCAACAAAGGGGTTAGGAGCATAAAATGGATGGTGCTAGGAGTTCTGGACAAATACATGAAAGAAAATGAAACTAGACCACCACCTCACACCATACACTAAAATAAACTCAAGATGGATAAAAGACTTAAATATGTCATGACACCATACAACTTCTAGAGGAAAACATAGACAGAAAAATTTCAGATATCCCAAGCACCAATATCTTCACTGATATATCTCCCAGGGCAAGGGATAAAAAGGAAAGAATAAAGAAATGGGAGTACATCAAAATAAAAAGCTTCTGTACAGCTGAAGAAAATATCAGCAAAATGTAAAGGGAAACGATTTTATGGGAAAACACATTTGCCAATGATACCTTGGACAATGGTTTGGTCTTCAAAATATATAAAGAACTCACATGACTCCACACCAGGAAGACAAATAATCCAATTAAAAAATGGGCAAAGGACCTGAACAAACACTTTTCCAAGGAGGACATACAGAGGGCCCATAGTCATATGAAAAGATGCTAAGCATCACTAACCATCAGAGAGATGCACACTAAAACCACCATGAGATGCCACTACACACTGGTCAGAATGGCCATCATAAACAAATCAAGAAAGAGTAAGTGCTGGTAAGGATGTGCAGAAAAGGGAATCCTAGTACACTGTTGGTGGGAATGCTGACTGGTGCAGCCACTGTGGAAAATAGTATAGAATTTCCTCAGAAAACTAAAGATGGAACTGACTTTTAATCCAGTGATCCCAATGTTCACAGCAGCACAATTTACAATAGCCAAGTGCTGGAAGCAACCTAAGTGCCCATCAGTAAATGAACGGATCAAAAAATTCTGGCACATTTACACAATGACATACTATGCATCAGAAAGAAAGAAGGAGCTCCTACAATTTGTGACAGCATGGATGGAACTAGAGAGCATTATGCTAAGTGAAGTAAGCAAGGAGGTAAAAGACAAATACTATATAATCTCAGCTAAGTATAACCTAATTCACAAAGCAAACAAGCAAGAAAGATATAAACAGAGGCTTTTAATGATTTTTTATTGTTGTTCAGGTACATTTGTCTCCATTTTTAGCCCACCACACCTCACCCACCCTGCCTTCCAGCCTTGAACCTGCCCCTTTTGGCTTTGTCCATGTTTCCTTTATACATGTTCCTTGATAGTCCGTCTCCTATTATCTCTCTCCACACTCCTCTCTGGTAACTGTCAGTTTGTTCTTTGTTTCAATGTCTTTGGTTTCATTTTGCTTGCTTGTTTACACAATGGAATACTATGCAACAGAGACATTGAGATAAAGAACAAAGTGACAGTGACCAGTAGGCAGGGGAATAATGGGGGAACAAGAGGGAAGGGTCATCAAGGAACATGTATAAAGTACTCATGGACAAAGCCAAAGGGAAGTAGGACTGAGGGTGGGAGATGGAAGTGGGTGGAGCAGGAGAAAGTGGTGGTGGAAAAATGGAGACAACTGTACTTGAACAACAATAAAAATGAGAAAAAAATGGGCAAAGGGCATGAACAGACACTTCTCCAAGGAGGACGTACAGAGGGCCCAGAGACATATGAAAGAATGCTCAACATTACTGATTTCATCAGAGAGATGAAAATTAAACCACAGTGAGATACCATTTCACACCAGTCAGAGTAACCATATTAACAAATCAACAAACAACAAGTGTTGGCGAGGTTATGGGGGAAAGGGAACCCTAGTGCAGTGTTGGTGGGAACTCAGACTGGTACAGCCACTGTGGAAAACAGTATGGAATTTCCACAACAAATAAAGATGGAACTGCCTTTTGATACAGTGATCCCATGGCTGGGATTATACCCTAAGAATCCAGAAACACCAATTCAAAAAAATCTATGCACCCCAGTGTTGATAGCAGCCTTATTTGCAATATCCAAGTGCTGTAAGCAGTCTAAGTGCCCATCAGTAAATGAATGAATCAAAACAAAAACTATGGTACATTTACACAATGGAATACTACACAGCAGAAAGAAAGAAGTAACTGCTACCCTTCATGACAGCATGGAACTGGATAGTATTATGTCAAGTGAAATAATCCAGGCAGCAAAAGACAAATGCCATGTGTTCTCACCTATAGGTGGAACGTAATGAACAAAACAAACAAGCAAAATAGAACATAAGACATGAAAATAAACAGCATACTGACAGTAACCAGTGGGGAGGTGGGAGAATGATAGGTGAAAAAGGAGATGGGCCTAGTCAAGGAACAAGTATAAAGGACCCACGGTGATGGATAAGAGGATGGGGATTGACTGAGGGAGGAGGCTGTGGGAGGGACAAGAGAGAGCAACAGCGGAAAAACTGAAACAACTGTAATTGAATGATTAAAAAAAAGACTAAGCAAAGGCCAAAATTGCAGAAATATATTTTAAAAATTGTAACAGTTTACCAGAAAAGCCCCTCACATACATTAATAGACTTGTTCAATCTTCACACAGCCCAGTATCTGGCACTTAGTAGACACTGACATGTTTGGCATATAAATGAAGATGGAGATTTTTAATCCTATTGTACAGGTATGGGAACTGAGGCTAAAGCAGATGAATTGAGTTTTCTAAAATGCAAATCTACAGTTAGTCTGTCTAGAGGCTCAACTTAAAATCAAGCCCACTTCTGGTTAACTTTTCCTGCACACCTCTTATGCGACAGGCAGTTGCCACTGATGAATAAATGTGTTCCTTAGTCTGAGGATCTTATACACTTGTCAGTATGTCACACATAAGGAAATGATTTTTTTTTAAATGTGCTACTTACTTTGATAGGAAACCCTGCAATACTATGTCATCACAGAGGAGGAATGCCTAATCCAGTCTGATGAGATCACAAAAAGACTTCTTGAAGAAGTGACACGTCAGTTAAGTTTTGAAGGTTCAGTGGAGATTGGCCTTGGGTAGAAAGAACATTCTAGGCTGAGAAATCAGCCTCGGTGGCAGCACAGTGTTCTGAGTCAGCACGTTAAGTTTCTGGGATTGCTAGAATGTTAGTTTCCAAAGGTGAAGTGGCAGAAATGATGACTAGAGAGGTGGACAGGATTCAGATGCTTGAAGGTATAAACTTTGCCTTGTACACTATTAGTTCCCAAACATTGCTGACTCATTCAAATAACCTTGGGAACTTAAAAATATAAAGATGTCCTACCCACATGCCCAGTGATTTTCTTGATCAACTTGGTTGACAGTTACTCTAGAGGTAACAGCAGATTATTGGAAAGTGTGTGTGTGGGGAGAGGGGCATAGATTGCTTTACTGAATCTCTGTGATAGCAATCTACATGGAGGTAGATGGGATGCTGCTAGAAGTACATATACCATTTAGGAAGTTACTGTATTTATCTAAGTGAGATTTAATGGTAGGTGGAGTAAGAGAGTAGCAGCAAAGATGGAGAGGAAAAAGCAGATTTCAAAGTGGTCAGATACTTATGACATGGGGAGGGAGAACGAGAGAGAGAAAGAAGTCTCTAGGATAATCCTCCAGGTTTCTGGCATGCTTCCTGGGTAGAATGTGTTATTTCTGTCCAAGACCAGGGACGGAGGGTGGAGAGAGAATTGGGAAAAATTGATACATTTAGCTTGGAAACTTCTGAATTTGAGGTACTATGGGGATTTAGATGGGAATGTGACTGTTTATTCCAAAACTCAGAATAAGCACCTGGGCAGATTTTTGGTTCCTCTGTATAAGAAATTTAAAGTCATGTGAGTAGCAGATATGTAGAGTGTACCTTCAGTTATTCTACCCTTTTATGCTTTCAAGGTTTGTTCTCATGGGGAAGTAGAAGATTTATTTTTTCAAATGTTTCACCAAGGCCAACTGAGATAGTGAGCTCTTTATATATTTTGGAGATAAAACCCTTGTCTGAGGTATCATTGGCAAATATGTTTTTCCACATAGTTGGTTCTCTTTTCATTTTAATGCTGTTTTCCTTAGCCATACAGAAGCTTTATATTGTGATGAGATCCCATTTGTTTATGCCTTCCTTTATGTCCCTTGCTCTAGGGAGGGGATAATGAAGGGAAAAGGGGAAGGGTTTTTAGGAACATCTATAAAGGACACATGGACAAAACCAAAGAGGGGTAGGATCAAGGATGGGAAGTGAGAATGGCTGTGGGGGGGGGGGGGGAAATGGAGACAACTGTACTTGAAAAACAATAAAAAAGTTAAAAATAATAAAATGTGATGGCAAAAATAAAAATACCATGTAAAGAACCATAAAAACATTAGTTTTTTCCCCCCAAGAAAACTGGACTTATATGTAGGAATTACAGGGAGGCAGATTTTGGCCCAATGTAAGGAAAGGCTATATAATGCCTTGAGCTGTTAAATGATGGAAAGTGCTTAAGGACATAGGAATCTCTGAGGTTCTGGAGGTCTTTAAACAGAAGCTGGGCTTCTGGGCTTCTGGGCTTCTGGGCTTCTGCTGCAAGTTTTCTAGCCAGGGGTGGATTTATCCTGGATGACCTCTGAGCCTCTTTCATGCCTCAGACAGTGTTTGAGTTACTAGAACATTTCTTTACTTTTTTTCCTGAAAATTTTACACTACTTAGTTTTTTAAATTATTGATATTATTACAAATGGCCCCATTCCCTGCCCCTTTGCCCACCTTCACCTATACCCTAACCCCTTTCCCTCTGGCCATCACCACACTCTTGTCTGTGTCTATGTGCCATGCATATGTGTTCCTTGGCTAATCCTTTTATCTTCTTTTAATTGTAAAAGCAATAGAGGTGCATGATTGTTTCTTTTCCTTTAAACTCTCTTAAGCCCTGAACATTTTGGTTCCTAAGTAGAGTCTTGGTTTATCTAACTCTAATAACTTGACAAACTGCTTTAAGTCTAACTGCATGGGCATTTATAGACATTTTTATTTTAAATGCTCTTTAATAAGTATTCAGTAGATGCTGAAATGTGTCTGTGTAGTGCAGTTAAACCTCTGTAATACAGACAGAGAGAAGCAGGGAAAGGTGAGTATTCTGATATCCTGACAATTACAAATTATAGGTTTCTTTAAAATGATTGGTTTTTATTATTCACAGCAGAAATTATATTATAAACAGCTAACAAAATATTGCCAATAAGTAGGTAAAGATCATTTGCAGTCACACTAAATATTTATATACAAATGAGTGTTGTCAGTGCTTATGGAAACAAGTTGTTCTCTGAACTGGGCTAAATATCCCCTAAGAGCTCATGTTTATACTCTTAATTTACTCATAAACCTGTTGTTGCAGTTTCTTATTTTTTGTTTGTTTTAAAGATTTTATTTATTTATTTTTAGGCAGAGGGGAGGGGAGGGAGAAAGAGATGGAAACATCAATGTGTGATTGCTTCTCATTTGTCCCCTACTGGGGAACTGGCCTGCAACCCAAGCATGTGTCCTGACTGAGAATTGAACTGGTGACCCTTTAGTTTGCAGGCCTGTGCTCAATCCACTGAGCCATACCAGCCAGGGCTGTTGTTGCTGTTTTTTAATACAGGAAAGGTAAAATATGCCAGCCAGCCCAGGACTAAACTATCAAAAATTTAACAATAGTTTGAATTAAATTATATTTTTATATATTTGTTTCATTGACAACCACTAGTGTAACACACATTTGCTAGATGAAGACTACTTTTTTTTGCTAACTTTCTCTACATAGAGATTATTTTTAGAGATTAAATATCTTTATCCATGCTTCTTAATGAGTAATTATCTTTGTGGTAGTTCAGATGAGTTCCTGGCTCTTTTTAAAAACATCACCAAAACAATTGCCTCAAATACTAGTAATGTCACACCCAACAAATATTCTAGCCAGAAAAAAGTTACTAGCTAGTAAACCATACAGATGTGAACAATTTTGGAAAGCCAGGAATATAAGAAATATATTCAGTCTTGATTGTGGGTAGAATCTATTTTTATCTTTTCATTCAGAAGGATTTTCATGATTTTTGCAAGGCCCTGAGTCAGACTTTGATTATCCTCTTTTAATTGTACCATAGTTAGGCCAAGGGATGGTTGACAGGAGCCTCTAGCTGATATTTTGAAAAAGCATGGGTTTAAATATTCTCATCTCATCCAACTCACTCCCTGCACCTGATCTGTATCCTCAGGAACTGGTGGACCAAGAGAGAGGGGTTACTCTGCCTGTGGTGGACTGGACTTCAAATCCTGCAATAACAGGACCAGGTGTGGTAGCATTTGGGTAGAAGATCCAAGAACAGGGATTATGGTGGGATGGAAGTTGAGAGGAAGGGGAATAGAATGAGTAACTATGAATGAGCCAAAGAGGAGAGCCAAAGAGTGTTAGATCACAAGCCATACCACAGAAACGTGGGTCAGTTAGTGGTAACAGATACAAGGAAGAGTGGGGCATAATTCAATTCTAAGCCAGTCAAATTCTGTTTAGGCCAAGGTATCCCAGCAAGTTGTTAAGCTTTGGCTTAACCACAAATGGAGCCTGTGCAGCTCAATAACCAGATCATTCTGTAAGAGCCTTGGAATTGATGTTCACTTACAACACATTAATATCTCTTTATACAAGAAAATTATTTCACATGATTCACTGCTTAGACATTTTATAGCAAGTTGACTTTAGAGGATGATGTAGTGTTTTGGAAAGAGTATTTCTGGAAGTATTTAACCAGTGCCCTGCCACTAATTGGCTATGAAACTTTAGGTAACTTATCTAATGTTTCAGAGGCTTTGTTTCTCTATATGGAAATGAGGGTCAAAGAAATATAGTTATATATATATATATATATATATATATATATATTCATCATTCAAAGATATATAGTTCATCCATCAATTGTGAGTTCTAAAACATAGAAAAGAATTTTGTGACCTGTGGCATCTAGCTTGTGTTTGACTTCAGGAAAAGAAATACACCCTCAGCACTACATTTGAACTGAACTTATGAAAACCCCAAAAGTCAAAATCAAGCTATAAATAGTCAAACTGTTTCCCCAATTCATTTGTCAGAGCCAAGGATGTTGAAGACAGTCTGTGTTCTGTTGGGCTATTTAGCATTTGTGGAAATGGCATGAAGACAACTGAATAGAGTTGAATAGTTGTGCTCTAAAGTCTATGCAAATGCAATAGCTCACATACCTGTGTTAAACCAGAGATCCACTGTGTTCCAGGGATACTAATGGTGTTGATAGGCTGCTAGTGACTGATGCACATACCATGGGCAAATTGGAGACCTTTAGTTCTTTGCCAAAATCACATATGGGTCATTTGCTGAAGGCTGTGATAAGATTTAGTGCCTTTTCTGAATGGTCCACCCTGTTTGTCCTGCCAGTGTGAAACATAAGGGCTGCCAGTGGACTTTTTAAAGTGTTGATTTTAAAAATAGCCCTTAACTCTTTTTTAAATGGCCTTAATTATAGTTTACCACAGACAAGCCATGTATTTCTGAATAGTTTTTACAAATGAAAGAATAAGCGAATAGCTGGTAAGTATTGGTGAGTCGTTGTTTGCATACTGTCTTATTCCCAAATTGTAACACTGCAATCCACAATTTTCAGCCAAATTACAAGCACAGCAAATTAACACAATTTGTCAATTTCCTTTTTATTGCGCTACAAAGAGGAGTATTTCTGTGTTTTGCCCTTTTTTTGACATAGAGGCTTCATCTTAAACACAAAAAGACTTTAATATAGTTAAATCTATGTCTGTAACAAATAACATTTGTTTTTATTTTTGTTAACCCAGCCAGTTAAGACTTATACATTAATTATTGAACTGCAGCATTTTAAACATCTTCATTAAAATACACACTGTAAGCCTAGAATCGTTCAACTCCTAGCACACTTTGTTTGCCCGTAAGGAATAAATATTTAGGTCTATAAATGTGTAAACTCCAGCTTTCCATGTAGTGAAGCCAACAGAACTTATGGTGAACATATGAAAGATACATAACTAATATTATTGAGATTCAGGTAAGTGATTTCTTAGACATTTTAACTGTTGTGTTGTCAAATAATTGTAAACCCACCAGAAGGGAACTGCAAAACACAACCTACTTATCCTTTACCCACGGGTTACATATGAGTATAATTTTTTCTGTTCTTCAGTTTGTGCCAATCTTCTACTGAATCATGAAAAATAATGTCATTTTAAATATTGCTTCCTCAATAACAGTGTTTGATGGAAATCCTACAGAATGGTGACTTTGCTCAGAGTACAGCTTCACTATGCTGACATGATCTGAGACAATCAGACAAACTTTCCATCTGGCTATTACTAATGGAATGCAGAGCTCCATAGCAATTTTATGTAAAGTTTTGTTTAAGTTAACATTATATCTGGCTAATGTAACCATCTGTATCCAGTCCCATCAATGACAACATAAAATTGTTAAACATCATTTTATAGGTATCAACTGCTTTTGCTTGAGTATAGTTTTATGATGATGCCTCATTATACTACTTTATTACTTTCATTTTAATATCAGTAACAGCAGTAGCAAATATTCCATGCATACCACAAAACCTAAAGAAGTGGGTATGCCAGCTTTGTGACTAAATTGTTCTTGCTGCTCAATACTCACATATTCTATTCCTTTGTTCAAGAATGTCCTTCAAGTTTTGATGTAAAGGCCTTTTACAGAGGTACTACTTCCTTCTTCCAATATTCTTGATCACTGTGCCCATTTGTTACCTTCATATTATTTATCACAATTCAAAATGTTATTCAGTTTTTCCCCATTAGTTGTCTCCCCTACTAGACTATAAGCTGTACAAGAGCAGACACAATGTCTATTTTTTATTTACTTATGTATCCCCTTGCCTTGCAAAGCAAGTAGGCACTCTCAAAGTTTTGGGGGGACTCTAAATATTTTAATGAATAAATGGGACAATGTGGCAAAACTTCAGGGACCCTATATGTGTTTGAGTACTTCCCAATTAATTACATGGTTGCATTTAATCCTGCCTAGACCTATAGGACTTTACATCAGTATATACCCATATGCTTGCTAGCCATTTCCATCTGGTGATCCACAGGCATCTCATAGTCAACATTACAACCTTTAATTCACCATCTTTCCTCTCAAATCTCATTTTCCTTCTCAAAGTCATGGCATGGTCATGCATGTCATCACCCAACTAAGACATCTGCTATTTATTCTCCCCCTCACTCCTCCTCAACTTAATCACCCAGGTCTGTCAGAGAGACCTCCTCAATGCCATTTAGATCTGTCCACTCCTTTCCACCTCCATTGACATGACTTTGGTTCAGGTTTCTAACATCTCTTATTAAATTACTACAAATATTTCCTAATAGTCTCTCTGCTTCCCTAGTCTTATAGCTTAAAGACAAGCTTTTTCCAAAGTACAGCACCTATTTATGATAAAAACACTCAGCAAAGTAAGAGTAGAAGGAGCATTCCTTAACGTAATAGAGGCCATATATGAAAACCTACAGCCAACATCATTCTCAAAGGGCAAAAACTAAAAGCTTTCCCACTAAGATCAGGAACAAGACAAGGATGTCCGCTTTCACCACTTCTATTCAACATTGACATGGACACCAGTAAGCAGTGTCCGTGTTGTTGTGGCTGAGATGAGACAAATTAACACGGACTACCAAGTCCTGTGGTGGAAAAGGGACAGCACGGTCACTCTCTATAGAGGAAAGCATGCTCATCCTTGCCTTGACAGGCTTTTATTGGCTTAATTTGCATAGGAATGCAGGGCACATATGAAAAGCTCATCAATCATTGTCACACAGTAATAATCAAATAGATAACATTCAAAGAACTCTGAGGGCCTATTTTGAGTCAGGGTCAAATAGCTAAAGGTCCATAAAACTTTGGGGAAACAAACTCATTTCATGCTTGGACCCTTGTCATTTAAATTGAGGGTATTAGCAAAGCAGGCTTCACAGGATTTTATGCATTCTTTCTTAGGCCTGATTGTCCTGGGGAATCCACCCTTTCCAGCACAGGGATGCACCCACCTCCAGCATTATTTGAGGCTTAGGTTGAGCAGGGTAAATAAGGCAGCCAAGAGATTAGGAGACTTCTTGCAGACAGAATGAGGACTCAGACTGTGTCAAAGCCAAGGGGCAAGGGTCCATCACCCTCTTTCTCCATAGCCCCCTAAGTCCTTCCCTGAGCACCACCTTGTGATTGTGCCTGCCTTAGGTCATCCCTCCCCTGAGGAATCTTATCCATCAATGGCTAACTGGTCATGCACGGGGGGCCAGGTAGGGTGAAGTAAAGTGGGCAGAGGCCGTGCTCCTGCCAGGGAGATAAGCTTTGTCTCCTTAGTGGCTTAGGGTCTCAAGGTCTCTCATACAGCCTTAGCCATCAGGTGTTATAGCTTCTGAAACCAGGCAAGGAAGTTCCCAACACGACATAGTAGTTATTAGAAGTCCTAACCACAGCAATAAGACAAGAAAAAGAAATAAAAGGCATCCAAATTGGAAAGGAGGAAGCAATACTCTCATTGTTCACATATGACATGATAGTGTACACAGAAAATCCTATAGACTCCATTAAAAAACTACTTGACCTAATAAGTGAATTTGGCAAAACAGCAGGGTACAATGGGAATATTCAGAAATCAAAGGCATTTTTGTACACCAACAATGAAATATCAGGAAAAAAAATCCTATTTGATATAGCAACAAGAAAAACAAAGTACCTAGGAATAAACCTAACCAAGGAGGTAAAAGACTGGCACTCAGAAAATTACACAACACTGAAGAAAGGAATTAAGGAAGACACAAACAAATGGAAGCATGTCCCATGTTCATGGATTGGAAGAATTAACATCATCAAAATGTCCATACTACCCAAAGAAATCTATAGATTCAATATAATCCCTATCGAATTACCAATGACATATTTCACAGATATAGAACAAACATTTCAAAAATTTATATGGAACCATAAACAATCCCAAATAGCTGCAGCAATTTTGAGAAAAAAGAAAAAAGTAGGAGAGATCTCAGTATCTGATATCAAACTGTATTTCAAGGCCACTGTAATCAAAACAGTCTGGTACTGGCATAAGAAGAGACACATAGGACAATGAAATAGATTGGAGAACCTGGAAATAAATCCAAGTGTCTATGGTCAATTAATATTTGACAAAGGAGGTAGAAGCATAAAATGGGGTAAAACCTCTTCAACAAATGGTGTTGGGAGATCTAGACAGCTACATGCAAAAAAAAATGAAACTCTATCACCATTTACACCATACACAAAAACAAAATCAAGGTGGATAAAAGACTTAAATATAAGTCATGACACAATAAAAGTCCTAGTGGAGAACATTGGCAGGAAAATCTCAGATATTCCATGCAGCAATATTTTCACCAATATGTCCCCTAGAACAAGTGACATAAAAGAAAGATAAGACAAATGGGATCTCATCCAAATAAAAAGCTTCTGTATGGCTAAAGAAAGCAGCAGTAAAATGAAAAAAGAGCCAACTGCATGAGAAACATATCTGCCAATGATACCTCAGACAAGGGTTTGATCTCCAAAATATATAAAGAACTCACATGAATCCGCTCCAGGAAGACAAACAACCCAATTAAAAAATGGGCAAAGGACTTGAACAGACACTTCTCTAAGGAGAACATACAGAGGGCCAAGAGACATATTAAAAGATGCTCAGCATCACTAGCCACCAGATAGATGCAAATTAATACCATAATGAGATAGCACTTCATACCAGTGAGAATGGCCATCATAAACAAATCAAGAAACAGCAAGTGTTGGAGAGGATGTGGAGAAAAGGGAACCCTAAGGCCCTGTTGATGTGAATGCAGACTGGTGCAGCCACTGAGAAAACAATATGGAATTTCCTCAGAAAGCTAAAAATAGAAGTACCTTTTCACCCAGCAATTCCAATGCTAGGATTGTATCCTAAGAGCCCTGAAACACCAATCCAAAAGAAACTATGCACCCCAATGTTCATAGCAGCACAAGTTACAATAGCCAAGTGTTGGAAGCAACCTAAGTTCCCATCAGTAAATGAATGGATCCAAAGACTATGGTACATTTACACAATGGAATACTACATAGCAAAAAGAAAGAAGGAGCTCCTACCCATTGCAACACCATGGATAGAACTGGAGAGCATTATGCTAATTGAAATAAACCAGGCAGTGGAAGACATATACCATATGGTCTTACCTATAAGTGGAACCTAATAAAAAAAAAAAAAAAAAACGAGAAAGCAAAATATGGCCAGAGACATTGAAATTAAGAACAAACTGAGTAACCACAGGGGAGGTGGGAGGGGATGATGGGGGGAGAGGGGGGAAGGATTGTCAGCAACATGTATAAAGGACACATAGATAAAGCCAAATGGGTACAATTGAGTGTGGGATGTCCCAGTGGCTGGCGTGGTGGGGAGAGGTAGGGGGAAGATGGAGACAACTGTACTTGAACAACAATAAAAAAGACCACTTTCCTCCCTGGCAAAAGTCATATACTCTTCTGTCTCCCTCTGTGCAGAAGTCAATAAGGACTGGAAATGTGCAGAAGCATCTGGAACCTGCTGAGCAAGAGATATTCAAAGACTGCAGACATACAAGAAATATTCAAAGATTACAGACTTATGATTTCTTTAAGATTAATTTCCTTTTTTTCTGCTACAGATCCAATGGAATAAGCTATTAAAGTCCTTTGAGCTTCTGAAAAAGAGTACAGACCTGTACCAGCAGAACAACATAAAGATTTCTTTTCTTTATTTTCCCCTGTAGCATCTATCTGTGATGGATGATATGACCATGAATCTTCACTTAAATATGGAATCCTGAAGTCATTAAATCCTAAAGTGTCAGAGCTGGACAAAGAGAGAGGATCTTTTGCCTGAGGCTCAGAGAAGAGAAGGCCCTTATTAAAGTCACAAAGTGAATTAGTTGGATAATTAGGATTCAGATCCAGTTTTTGATATATTATCAAAACGTTTGGCAGCCCTATGACCCATTCCTCAGTCCACCTTTACATGACTTCCTTCATCTGTCATTTAATTTAATTTAATTTATTTTTTTTTGTTTTTCTTGTGCCTGAGTGCTAATCATTGATATTAGGAAGAATGTCTGACCTTAATAATGTAACATATGTTTCAGTGGTGATTTGTAAAGGGGCACTTTGAAGAATTACATGTGTCTTAGATACCTCTGTGCATATCAATCAATAACATTCCAAGTAAACAGGGCTCTGAGGTGCCAAATTCATTTCATGCTCCATACAAAGTTTTATTTTCATGTGTTTTATATGGGTTCACACTACTATTGGAATTAAGGAAGTTCATGCTGAAAAAGTTTTGAGCCCTGGCTGGTGTAACCCAGTAGATTAAGTGGTAGTCTGTAAACTGAAAGGTCACTGGTTTGATTCCCAGCCAGGCAGGGCACATTCTTGCAAGAGGAAACCAATTGATTTATCTCTCACACACTGATGTTTCTCTCTCTTTCTCCCTCCCTTCCCCTCTCTCTAAAAATAACTAAATAAATATTCTTTATAGAGAAAGTTTACAATACTGTGCCTCAGGAATGCATTTGGTGTTTTGCTCCCCCAGTTGAATATTACAACTAAACAAGATTGCTGTGGTTTTCTGTTTATTTTTTAATTAAACACTCCAGGCTTGCTCATAAGGGTATATATGGGTGTGGTAATTTTTAACTAGCTAGTGGACCAGTGTCTGGGGTTTTACGGCTTCTTGGCTGTGTCAGTATGAATAAGTCAACTCTACCCTAAGTAGTCCTACCCTACCTCTCAGGCCAGGGGATACGTGGGATTGTTTGGTAGAAGGTATGTTGCCATTAAAAATCTAATGTCTCTTCTCCAGTTTACTTGAATTTTGTGTCTTCAGTCTTTGATGCTGATTAGTGGTGAGAAAGGTAGAACATGTGGTTTATGAGATCTAGACACTGTGGTGGGGTAGTAAAACACTGAAAATGTCCATGAAAAGGGGCAGTTTATATTGAAAGTTGATGACATGTGTCATTGTGAAGTGTCCCAGGATGTAGTCTTCCAGTTTCTGGCATGGGAGGTGATGGAAGGAGGTATTTAGGGGCTTTTAAGGAATGACAAGTGGTAAATCCTGCCTGAATGTTCTCCTTTGGTTCCCATAGATGATTCATGTACTCTTGATACTTGATATGATAAAAGGCAAAGCTACCCCTATCTTTGGAAGGCCTGGATTAGGGGTGCAAAATGCAGACTCACTGCCAACTCTCCCTTCTCTTCTACCTCTTGGCTCTGTCTCCTACCCTGAGGGGCCTTCCCCACATGCCTATTAGACACCAGCCTTACTCCTGAAAACATGGACCCAGGTTCAGAGAATCAGCATTATGTGACTGTTTGTTAGAACTGCAGACACTCAGGGCCCACTCTAGGTCTACTTTACCATGATCTGGATTTTAATAAGACTCTAGGTAATTCACAAGCACATTAAAGTTTTAGAAGTACTCATAGCCTTCATGCTTAAGCTCCATCATCACTGGATGTAAGGGCAACAACTGCCCCATAGCCACTCTTTATTTACCCCTGAGGCCTAGGGTTGTGCTTACCTGTGGTTTGGTCCATCCTTAGGAAGGTAGAACTATGTAAAGTGATTGCACAGACCACGAGCACAGGTTTGGGTCACATGGGCATGGGATTTCAAGGTCTTGGATATGAGAATATTATAGAAGAGAGAAACATAGACTTAGGGTGAATAAGTCCCCTTGTCCCCATAGACTCTTTGCTCTATGGGGAGTAGTGTGGCTATGTCAGGTCCAGAGAAAGGCCTTATAATGTATGGGACCTAGGGCAGAACATGGTTGTCCTATTCTAGAAATGATACTGTTGAAAAGTGTCCAAGTTGTCCATGTGGGTGAGGGTGGTTCATGGCTCCTTCAGGTACTATGCAGCTGCCAGTGCTTTGGTGGCTCTTTGGGGTGTGAGGAAGTAGTAGTTGTGTGGCCATTACTGCTTTAAAATAGAAAGTTAACTGTTCTAAACAAACTCTGCATTAGCTAGGCAGACCCACTTGTGGACATCTATACAAGGTATACAATGAAGGTGCCTCTTTGGTGCCTAATGACAATTTAACTAGATCTGTTGTTGGCCTCCAGCAAGACACAGTTGGGTGTGGGTAAGAAGGGCTTTGAACAGCTGCCTCCAAACCTATGATGCAGGAAGTTTTTCTAGATGAATTAAGTGCTGTGGCTTTTGTCATTGGGATAAGGAAGGTGGTAGAAGGGTAAAATATGCCATTTTGTGTTCACCATCACCTGGATGATACCATGGTTGTGGGATGGAAGCAGGTTTGAAGTTCATTAATTGCTGTTCTAGCTATCAAACCTCAGCTTCTTCATCTGTAAAATGAAACAAACAATACTTGCCCTGCTTACCTTGCAGAAATGTTGTTGGGTGGCTGTAGTGAGATGATGAATATAAGAGTCCTTTGTAATCTGTCAAGTGGGGCACACATGAAGAAATGATGATCACCCTACCATTTGCTGTTTTTTGTTTGTGAGTGTGCCTTCAGTTGTATATGAGTTTTAGATTTAGGTTGTCATCCTCTGAACAATGCATAAGGTTCCATGTAAAGCCATCTCTGCCCCTCTGCCCCAACATCTTCCAGCCTCTTCTATGCAGATACACTTCTGTGATTCTTATTTTTTTTAGATTTCCACAGATAAGGAAGGGGGAATTTCTATTGACAAACATTTTTCTGAGACAAATAATTGCCTCTGGAAAGAGAATTATTTTCTCTTCCAAAAATTTGTATTTGCTGGTTTAAATTGATGTGACTTTATTTTTTGGCTAGTGCTCTGCAGTATTCCACTAAGTCATAATTATTCCTTTGGTGTTGCAGGAGTTTATTGGGAGAAGGAAACTCAGTCTAAAGGAGAGAATCCATCTGGTACCTATGCTGAAGCTCTTTGAGGCCACTAACACTGAAATGTTAATGCTAGAATTTTATCTACTGATATCATTTAGATATTGATATAATGTGATCTCATAGCCTAGATTGCTGAAACAAAAGATGAATTCCATTTGCTTACATGGCACTGGATACCTTGCAGTGGGTTCATACCATTCTTGGCAGGCCACAATCATAAGATAGACCCTGCACTCCAGTCCTGACACCTGATAGACTCTTGTTGCCCCAGACCCAATCAGGGGTTGCTACTAAAGGTCAGCAGCCAGAAGATTCAGTGACTCCTAGTACATGAAGCATGAAATACTAAGCTTTGCAGGACTATAGATGGCATATGGAATTAGTCTGATACCTCAAGTATTAAGTGCCCCTGGAAAGAGCGCCTCAGTTACATAAGGGATCATTAATCTCCACCTTTCCTTTTTACATTATGGTGTGGGTGATGCTGGGACATATTGCAGGCACCCACTGTAGACTATCCCACTTGGATGGAACTCTGACATCCAGCCTAGGATTTGCTAAGCATTTCCCTGGGGATGCCGGGCTCCGTCCCTTTACCTGGTCACCAGGTAGGGTCCAATCCAATTAAAACCTTGAAGAAACATGGTGCTGCCACCTGCCTGATGATTAGTATTGCCTATGCTGCCAGGCCTTTCCTAGCCATATTGGCATTGGGAATAACCTGCTTGCATTTGTCATGGTTTTTGATCTTTGTAATTTAGATGGCCAGTCAGCCCCCTTGGAGACAACTCCGTAGGCCTCTAAGGCCCTGCGTTCTGACTCTGCTTGATCTCTACTCATTCTCCTTTTCCTGCTCTCCTTGCATTAAAGTCTTTAGAATCTCTACTGCCACTATAAAAAATTTTGCCCCAAAATATGGTAAAATTGGTTCAGTTACATTCATACATCTATAGGAAGCTGTGGATATCTTACAGTTCACTTGGTGTTGAACCCACTCACAGTTCCTGCCTCTTCTCTCCAGGAAGCATTAGCCAAAGAAGCCACAGGAGGATCTATTTTTCAGCCTTCTACAAAATAAAATGCTATTTGGTATCAAGCAACCAACCATCGAGATTTATTAGCAAAATCTGGGTGCTCCAACCTTTTGACAATTTTGTTTTTCCTCTCTAGTTCAGTGTAAAATAGAATCTCCAGGGTGAATTATTATTGGGAAGAATTTCGAGGTACCATATGTCATTGGTACATGGCTGAATAGAAGCCGAGAAAAAGATTACCACCATTTCTCAAAAAAAATTGTTAGGGAAGATTTCTGATTATTTTTCAAATAGCTTCCACCTTCATCATAGGATATCGTGGTCATTAAAGAAGCACTATCATGTTCCTCTTTTATAAATATTTTATTATTTATTTTTTAGAGAGGGGAAATAATGGAGAGAGGAGAGAAACATCAATGTGTGGTTGCCTCTTGCATACCCCCTACTGGAGACCTGGCCTGCAACCCAGGCATGTGCCCTGACTGGGAATCAAACCAGTGATCCTTTGGTTCGCAGGCTGGCACTCAATCCACTAAGCCACACCAGCCAGGACCTATCATGTACCTTTTTAAAAATAATTTTCCCCTTTTGTTTTCTGAATAGTCATTTTTCCCTAGTCCATCTGTAGAACCCAAAGGTGGTATTTCCTCCCTTGCCCATGGAATTTACCTTGCCCTTCTCACAAATGGAGTTGAATTACTACTGCTTCAGTCAGCTGGCTGGGTTTACTTAAAAGTCTTGGGGAGGGTCAGATAAGTTCAATTACATAAATCATTGTTGAATTCTGTCAACCTGCTTTCCCTCTCTCACACACTTCTTTTTCTACGTGTACCTCTCATTGCTTACCGTATGTGGCTGGAGTGTCATTTTTCTTTCAGAACTCCAGGCTTTGGGGTAAAAATTATGTCTAAAGGTACATATCCACACTTTTTGGTGACATCTAAAGTAGAGTGGCATTTGATACATACAGTAACCAGCTTTCCAACATATGTAGGTTAGAGACAGTACATCTAACTTAAAAGTTCTATTTTATTGTTTTTACTTTTTTATTGTTGTTCAATTATAGTTGTCCCCACTTTGCCCCCAAAGCTCTCCTCTGCCCTGCCCTGCCCTGCCCAACTTTCCCACATTCAACACCCCCAGTGACCATTGTCCTTGTCCATGGGGCTTTCATTTACATGTTCTTTGACTTAACTCTTCCCCTTCTTTCTTCCATTATTCCCATCCCCAACTTTCTCTCCTCACTGTCAATTTTTTCTTTATTTCTATGACTCTGGTTCTATTTTGCTCACTTGTTTGTCTTGTTGATTAAGTTCCACTCATAGGTGAGATCGTATGGTATTTCTCTTTCGCTGCCTATCTTACTTCACTTAGCATAATGCTCTCCAGTTCCAACCATGCAGTCATGAAGGGTAGGGGCTCCTTCTTTCTTTCTGCTGTGTAGTATTCCATTGTATAAATGTAACCACAGTTTTTGGGTCCCCTCATCTACTGATGGGCATTTAGGCTGCTCCCAGTACTTGGCTATTGTAAATAATGCTGCCCTGAAAATGGAAGTGCATAAGTTTTTTTTTTTTAAAGATTTTATTTATTTTATTTTTAGAGAGGGAAGGGAGGGAGGGAGAGAGAGAGAGAGAGAGAGAGAGAGAGAGAGAGAGAGAGAGAGAGAGAGAGAGAGAGAGAAACATCAATGTGCGGTTGCTGGGGGTTATGGCCTGCAACCCAGGCATGTACCCTGGCTGGGAATCGAACCTGGGACACTTTGGTTCCCAGCCCGCGCTCAGTCCACTGAGCTACGCCAGCCAGGGCTGAAATGCATAAGTTTTTTGAACTGGTGTTTCATGATTCCTAGGGCATAAGCCCAGCTGGGACGACTGGATCAAAAGTCAGTTCCATTTTTAGGGTTATGAGGAAATTCCATACTGTTTTTTCCAAAGTGCTTGTACCAATCTGCATTCCCACCAACAGTGTACAAGGGTTCTCTTTTCTCCACAACCTCTCCAACACTTGTTGATTTGTTAACAATAGCCATTCTGACCCTGTATGAAGTAGTTTCTCATTGCAGTTTTAATTTGCATCTCTCTGATGGCTAGTGACAATAAGCATCCTTTCATATGCCTATAGGTTCTCTGTGTGTGCTCCTTGGAGAAGTGTCTGTTCAAATCTTTTGCCCATTTATTTATTTTTTAATTTTGTTCAAGTACACTGCTCTACATTTACCCCCACCAATCCCCCACCCCATTTTTAATTGGATTGTTTGTCTTCTTGGTGTGGAGTCAGGTGAGTTCTTTATATTTTGGAGATCAAACCCTTTTCCAAGTTATCACTGGAAAATATATTTTCCCATATGGTTGGATCCCTTTTCATTTTTCTGATGTTTTCTTTAGCCATGCAGAAGCTTTCTAACTTGATGTAGTCCCATGTGTTTATTCTTTCCTTTATATACCTTGCTCTAGGAGATAACAATGGTGAAAATATTGCTGCATTGAATATCTTAAATTTCCATGCCTATATTCTCTTCTAGGACTTTTATGGTATCACAATTTATATTTAAGCCTTTTATCCACCTTGAGTTTATTTTTGTATATGGTGTGAGTTGAATGTCTAGTTTCATTTTTGTGCATGTAGCGGCAGAGATCTCCTAACACCATTTGTTGAAGAGGCTATTTTTACTCCATTTTGTGCTCTGGTCCTGTTTGTCAAATATTAATTGACCATAGAGACTTGTGCTTGTTTCTAGGCTTTATATTCTTTTCCACTGATCTATGTGTGTGCTCTTACGCCAGGACCAGACTATTTTGATTACAGAGGCCTTGTAATATAGTTTGGTATCAGGTACTGTGATCTCTCCTACTTTGTTCTTCTTTCTCAAAATTGCTGTGACTATTTGGGGTCATTTATGGTTCCATATAAATTTTTGAAATGTTTGTTCTATATCTGTGAAATATGTCATTGGTATTTTAATATGGATTGCATTGAATCTATAAATTGCTTTGGGCAGTATGAACATTTTGATGATGTTAATTCTTCCAATCCATGAACATGGGACATGCTTCCATTTTTTGTGTCTTCCTTAATTTCTTTCTTCAGTGTTGTGTAGTTTTCTGCGTACAGGTCTTCTATTTCCTTGGATAGATATATTCCTAGGTACTTTATTATTCTTGTTGCTGTAGCAAATGGGATGTTTTTCCTGATTTTTGTTTCTGATATTTCATTGTCTGTGTAAAGAAATGCCTTCAATGTCTAAATATTGCATTTGTAGCCCACTGCTTTGTATCATTTATTACATTGAGTAGTTTGGGTTTTTGTTTTTGTTGTTTTTTTTTTTTTGGTTGAGTCTATTGGGTTTTTTAGGTACACTATCTGTCATCTGCAATCAGTGGCAGTTTTAATTCCTCCTTTCCAATTTGGATGCTGTTTGTTTCTTTTTTTTTGTTTGTTTGATCACTGTGGCTAGAACTTCTAATATTATGTTGAATAGAAGTGGTAAAAGTGAACACCCTTGTCTTGTTCCTGGTCTTAGTGGGAAAGCTTTTAGTTTTTGCCCATTGATTGTGATATTGGCTGTAGGTTTCCCATATGTGGCCTATGTTATGTTGCTGTATTCTCCCTCTACTACCACTTTGCTGAGTGTTTTTATTATAAATGGGTGCTATACTTTATCAAATGATTTTTCAGCATCTGTTAATATGATCATGTTATGTTTATTTTCCTTTTCTTTATGTGATACATTATGCTTACTGATTTGTGAATATTGTACCACCCTTGCATCTCTAAGATGAATCCTACTTAATCATAGTGTATTATCTTTTTAATTTATTGCTGGATGCAGTTTTCCAATATTTTGTTGAAGACTTTAACATTAGTGTTCATCAACGACATTGGCCTGTAGCTTTTTTGTTTGTTTGTTTGTTTGTTTGTTTGTTTCATGTCTTTATATGGTTTGGGGATTAGGATAATGTTGGTCTCATAAAGAGAGATAATGGGGTAAAGAAAGGGAAAGGCCATCAAGCAACATGCATAAAAAACTGATGTACAAAGCCAAAAGGGGGAAAGACTGAGGGTTGGTAGGGTAGGATGGGGGAAATTTGTGGTGGGAAAATACAGAAAACTGTACTTGAAAGCAATAAAAAATAGAAAAAGTGTTTGAGAGTCTTTCTTTTTCTTGGGTTTTTTTTTAATAGTCTGTGAAGGATAGGGGTTAACTACTACTTAAATGCTTTGTAAAATTCTCTTGTGAAAGTGTCCAGTCCAGAGCTTTTGTGTGCCAGGAGCTTTTTGATTACTGCTTCAATTTCATCTGCTGTTATTGGTCTGTTCAGGCTTTGTGCTCCTTCTTGATTCAATTTTAGAAGGTTATATGTTTCCAGAAATTTGTCCTTTTCACCCAGGTTGTCAAATTTCTTGACAAATAGTTGTTTGTAGTGATTTCTTACAGCTCGTTGTATTTCTGAGATGCTGGTTGTAATTTTGCCTCCCTCAAATCTGATTTTAATTATTTGGGTCATCTCTCTTTTTTCTTGATGAGTCAGCTTAAAGGCTTGTCTATTTTGTTTAACTTTTCAGAGCACCAGCTCATGGATTTATTGATTGTTTGAAATGTTCTTTTAATCTCTGTGTCATTTCAGTCTGCTCTGATCTTGGTTATTTCCTTCCTTCTACTTGCTACGGGCTGTTTTTGTTGTTGTTCCTCCAGTTCCTGTAGATACAGGTTTAGGTTTTATATTTGAAATGTTACTATCTTTTTAAGGTAGGCCTGCATCTCTATGAACTTCCCTCTCAAGACTGCATTTGCTGTGAAGTTTTGGATTGCTGTGAGTTCATTTTCATTTGTTTCCAGAAACTTTTTGATTTCTTCCCCAACTCATCCTTGACCCATTCATTGTTTAACAGCATGATATTCAGTCTCCATGAGTCTGAGTGTTTTGGGTTTTTTTTCCTAGAGGTTAGTTTCTAGTTTCAGTCTCTTGTGATCAGAGAAAATGCATGATATGAATTCAATTCTCTTGATTTTGTTGAGGCATGTTTTGTGTCCTATCATATTGTAAATGTTCCATGTGCATTTGAACAGAATGAGTATTTTGCTTCTTGAGATGAAAGGCTGTCTATCTATCTATCTATCTATCTATCTATCTATCTATCATCTATCATCAGTTAAGTCCATTGATCTAGGACATTATTCAATGCTGCAATATCTTTGTTGATAGTCTGTTTAGAAGTTCTATCCATTTTTGACAGTGGAGTATTGAAATCCCCTACTGTGATTGTGTTGCTGTCAATATCTTTGTTGAAGTCCTCCAAGATTTTCTTTATGTATTTGGGTGCTCCTGTGTTAAGTGCATATATATTTACAATGTTTATGTCTTCTTGATGGATTGTTCCCTTGAGTGTTATGAAGTGACCTTCTGGGTCTCTTTTTATGGCCCTTTTTTTGAATTCTATTTTGTATGATATGAATATTGCTACCCTGGCTTTTTTTTCCCTCTCCATTTGCTTAGAATATTTGTTCCTAGCCCTTCACTTTCAGTTTGTGTAGGTCTTTTGTTCTGAGGTGGGTTTCTTATAGGCAGCATATGTGTGGGTCATGATTTCTTATCCATTCAGCTATTCTACATCTTTTGATGGGAACATTTAATCCATTTAGATTTAAAGTTGTTATTGATAGGTACTTACTCATTGCCATTTTTTGTACCTGTGTTCCTCTCACTCTCACTCTTTTTTCCCCCTTTTCTTAAAGCAGACCCTTTAGCAACTCTTGCGGAGCTGGTTTGGTGGAGGTGTATTCTTTGTGGCTTGTTTTGTCTGGGTAACTCCTTATTTGGCCTTCCATTTTAATTGGGAGCCCTGCTGGATAGAGTAGGCTTTGTTGCAGGCCTTTGTTTTTTTATCACTTGGAATAATCCTTGCCATTCTCTTCTGGCTTGGAGTGTTTCCACTGAGAAGTCAGCTGCTAGTGTTATCAGGACTCCCTTGTATGTTACTTCTTGTTTCACCCTTGCTACCTTTAAGATTCTCTCTTTGTGTTGGAATTTTGCCATTTTAATTACGATACATCTTGAAGTGGGCCTCTTTGTTTTCCTCTTGATTGGAATTCTATGTGTTTCCTGGATTGGTGTAACTTTTTATCACATCAAATTAGGGAAATTTTCCATCATTACTTTTTCAAACAGTTTTTCTATCTCTTGCTCTTCTTCTTCCCCTTCTGGTATCCCTATTTTATGGATATAATTACATTTTTTGTTGTATTCCAGTTCCCTTACCACCACTTCATTCTTTCTGAGTCACTTTTCCTTTTCTTGCTCTTTCTGGGTGTTTTTTTTTTTTTTTTCTACCTTATCCTCCTGCTTGCTGAGTCAGTCCTCTGTTTCATCTAACCTGCTTGTAATTTCTTCTAGTGTATTTTTTAGTTCAGATGTTGTATTTTTCATTTCTTCCTGGTTTTGTTTATAATTTCCATTTCCTTTTCCATACTGTTGTAGCTCTCCCTCGGTTCCTTGTAGTTGTCTGTGAGTTCCTTGAGCATCTTATAACCATTCTTTTGAATTCTATATCTGATAGTTTGCTTATCTCCATTTCATTTAACTTTGTTAGTGGGGAATCTTCCATTCCTTTTAATTACAGGTTCTCTCTTGTCTTCCCATTTTAGGTGACTCTTTTAGTTTGTTTCTGTGCTTCCTGATGTTTCACTTTGCTAGCTGTCTTTGTAAGGTGAATTTCTATGGTAGGAATTCCATGGGATTCAGTGGTGTGGTCTCTTTGATCTCCTTGTATGGATGCTCTAGTTTTGCCCTTCCTTTTGTTGGTGTGGGATCTTTTTTGTACTTGGGTTTTTACCTTTTAGTGGTTCCTTTGTTGGTGGGTTCTCTCCTCTAATGGGTATGCTGATGTTTGCAGCTCCCACCTATTCTTGTATGTGATCGGTGGTAGGGAGTATGCAAAATGGATTAAGGCAGCAGGAGAGTATTGTGGAAATTAAAGTACCAAAAAGTAGAGAAGAGATAGGAGATCATTTTGATAAGTATGACATTAACCGTGATATTTCACCCAACTAGCCACTTTTTATAAAAGGTGAAAAAGAGGTAAGACTCTTGTTAGAGGGTGGAGGATTGTGAGCTGAACCCAGAAAACAGAGTGCTTATGCAAGCTGAGATAACGAGATTAGTAGGAGTAAAGAACAAAAAGTAGGCATAGTGTGTGAGTGAATATAATTAACCACAACAGTAATATAGATCCAGAAGTTAGTGAAATGGGCTAAGACCAGGGGGAGGTGCTGTGTCGTATTTACAATTGTGTGGAAAAACAATTATTAACAAAGGTACTGGAACAACAATAATATGACAAGAAATATATGATTTGGATAACTACAGTGGAAAGTACACAATCAAGAGTAGTGTGTTAATGGAACATGAATGAAGTGAAAGAAGGACAATTAAAATACAAGATGAAAGAGAGAATAAGGAAAACCAGTCAAACAATGCAATTAAACAGAGAAATAAAGTATAGAAAACTAAACAAAATGAAGAGAAATGAAAAAATACTAATAAAATAAAAGAAGTAAAAATAATGAAAAAATAGTAATAATACAAATAAATAATACAATGCCAGTTCTATGGGATAGCAAAGTGAAATTTGTCTCAGTTTCTTAGTTGTTGGGGTTAGCCTTATGCTCCCCCTTTGGATCTGTCTCTGGACCTTTCACAACTTCAGATCATATTGTCTCACTTGGGGAAGAAAAAAAAAGAGAAAGAGGAAAGAAAAAAATAAGCCTCCTGCTGACTTTAAACCCATTGAGTGAGTTCTGCTGGTCTTCTGGGATACCAGAGAAAGAAAGGGGCTGAGCTTTGATTTTCTCCCTTCCTATGTTTTTGCAAACATGAGGACCAGGTCTGGGCTGCAATATCCACAGATTCCTAGCCTCCAGCCCAGGTCCTCTGTGAGCTTTCGGACCCCCACTGTCCATCTGCACCGCACCTGTGCCTTTAATCTACCAGTTGCACTGAGGTCCACTCAGTGTACCTCCTCCTTGCTCTTTGCGAGCCCACTGTGACTGGAGCTCATTGCCAGGCAATCATCACCAGTCAGCTGCCAGGTGAATGTCACCACTCAGCCTCTAGGCAACCAGCATGTGTCAAGCTCTGGCATGCAGCTCAAATCAGCCTCAGGGCAAGGCAGACCTGCACAAGAGTTCTTTACAACGTGGCTGCAAACTTATTCATTCCTCTCTCATTATCCTGCATTCCTGATCCTTCCAGTTAATCAATGCGCCTTTCCTTCATTCATTCACTGACTCCTGTCGTTTCGTGCTTGCGTCCTTCCTTCCTTTCTTTCTTTCTTTCTTTCTTTCTTTTCTTTCTTTCTTGCTTTCTTGATTTCTTTCTTTCTTTCTTTCTTTTCTTTCTTTCTTTATTCCTTTATTTTCTTTCATTTCTTTCGTTTCGGCTTTATTTTGCTTTATTTCTTTCTTTCTCTGTATGCTTCCTTGCTTGCTTTCTTCTTTCTTCTTCTCTCTCTATTCTCTT